>NC_056751.1:238222351-238282351 GCF_019279795.1 Protopterus annectens
CGTGCATGTGTGTCTACATGAGTGTGGGGGAATGCCTGTCATACCTCCATAAACCCCTTAACTAATAATCAAATACTGCAGTATTGGGAGGGAAGAGTAGACATCAGAGGTAATCTTTATATCATGCCCTAAAGGTACTCGGCTAACAGGACGAGTTTTGCAACCCAAAATACTTGGTACAGGGGTACACAACATCAGAGATAGTCTTTATATTGTGCCCTAAACACACTTAAACAGCTAACAGAGCACATTTTGCAGCACAAAAGACATGGGGCAGGGAAGAACACTTGCCACCTGGGATACTGTTTATATCATGCCCTAAAGGCACTTAGCAAAATTTAAAGCCAGTACTGTCAGCACTTAAAACATGTCTTTAGCAGAGCTTTACTCCTCTATACTACCACTAGACACAGGGAGAATTTTTACATATTACTTTAAGTCTTTTAAAAAAAGTTAAAATAAAAAGGTAGGGCTTGAACTATCTACCTCTGATACACAAGTCAGATGCTAAGCAGTGAGCCAGACCTCTGCACCATCACTAGACAACAGATATACTCCTAACATATTACCTTAAGTCTTTGAAAAAAAATAATCTAAGTAAAAAGGGGGAGAGAAGATTCAAGCCCCTGTACCCTTGGCACAAAAAACAACTTGTCGAGCAAGAGCCTTAACCCTTTATTCAAACTGAGGAGAGCCTGTGTTCTAATGGATTTTTGCACCATAAGAAGTATGAAGCTCTAACTTTTGGCATTATGCATGACTGCACAAGTA
The DNA here is from genome assembly GCF_019279795.1 of Protopterus annectens. Classification (NCBI taxonomy): domain Eukaryota; kingdom Metazoa; phylum Chordata; order Ceratodontiformes; family Protopteridae; genus Protopterus; species Protopterus annectens. The sequence continues at coordinate 238,223,123 of NC_056751.1, forward strand.
AGAGGCAAAGCGAGGAGAGCTCTGTAAAATCAGGGACAGTTTTAAACTATTATCTGGACTCACTTAAAAAGTTACGAGATCAACAAGTCTAGCATCATGATGCACCTTATCAATAAGAATAATGAATCTCTAAAGTCTGGCATTATTGACTGACAGTAAGATCAATGATTTACAAGGGCAGGTACAAAATAAGATGATGCATCAGTGATGTTCTGTTCACTAAAGGACAGGCAAGAGGTATATTGATATGTGCATGCGTGTGTTTGTGCACTTGTGTGTATTTAAGATGTAATACTAAGCATAATTAGTAAGGTTTTGCTACATAGCAGTTTTTCTACTTGTCAATTTATTGCAGTCATGTTATTTGTTATAGTGCTGCTAAGTGTACTCAAATCAGTGAATATCCTTAGCCAGTGTAAACAGCATTAACTGATTGCAATGAGCACAGTACTTTAAGTAGAAATGTTCCATTATATGGTCATATAAGTCTTGCTAGCTTGATTGTATCTGTCAGATATCTCAAGTTTAAATCACAGAAAAGTGTAGCTTGTCCATAACTGGCTAATAATATGTTAGTTGTCTATAAAGAAAACAGAATTTTACCTACAAATAAATTAACTTCACATTACTTGACTGAAACTTGAAAATACATGAAATTTATCATCTCTATACAACAATGTAGAGTGAAATAAGGATTAGGGAACATTTAAATCAGAAGAACCCATTAAGCAGGGAATTCCCATATGTACTGCTTTAAGGAAACACACTGAAGTTAATTTCCACTGGCCACTGTGCATGTTTAGAGCAGTTACAGAGCTTTATACTGCATTTCACTAGCATAAAATTAACAGTTTCTGAGATCTTAATTACTGGCATAGAGCAGCATGCTGACCAAAATGAGCTTTTAGTGTAATATTGTGATGTTTAGTCTAAACATTAATTATCTTGTGGAAACAAAATAACGTAGATGAAAACTCAAAGGAAAGTGAGAGATGAGGTGAAAGCTAAAATAAGTTCTCTCTTACTCTTGAAGTACCAAAGAATCACTGTTTTTGGACAGGAGTCCCTCAAGGTGTCACAAGCTCAGAAGTGAGTCTTGTATTTTGTACAGTTATTGAAGCAACTCATTCTCAGATAAATACAGATGTTCCCTTTCCTAACCATACACTGGTTGGGATTCAGAAAAAAAAATCCCTGCACTCGTGTAAACTGTGGTTGCCAAAAGCTGCAGCTGACATCAACATGGGAAATGTGATTCAAAGACATTTGAAATATAATGAGGAAGATCTCATTATCAGGCTAATTTACATGTCTCTGAACTGGGTGTTATTACTTCCAGTGATAAACAGCACTTTTCTGCGGTAATTATCACTGGCAGCCCATGCATCTCATTAGCAAAGGTACCCCACTTCATTCACCCTCTCATAAATCACTTCACATAGGCATTTCCATGAGAGAGCACATAGCATTTCTGGGAGAGAGCATGTGCCTAGTTAGCATAGGCTAATCCTCAGGAATTCCTCATAGTATGTAGTATGGCTGCAGAGACAGCCCACCCCAGAGATTCTTCCAGCCATGTAGAATCACCTCAGTGGGCCTGTCTCTGAATCAGAAAGGGTATCTGCCAATGGATGGCCACTTGTATTGTGGCTTACCACTGGCAGTAGCTGTTTCTGAATCCTGGCCCTTGGTCATCAACACTCTACTGCATTCTCCTTTCTTTTCCTTTCCTTTGAATCCCTGCTACCTCTGCTTACTTCCACCAGACCCAAAATTGTTACAACAAAGTGCAAAACAGTAGTAATATCCCTCATCCATGGTACATTTTTTCATCATTCAGAAAAGACAGTTTTCATTTCCTCCCTGTTCATATTCCCCCTTTTTTTGTTTGCAGATTCTTAGTGAAATCAGTCAAGTACAGAGAGGAAAGATAGGAAACAGAAAAAAAGAAGCAAAATGAAAAATTTAGGGATTTTTTTTTAGATATAGATTTATAGAAATAGATGTGTGAGCTAATGTCAGCTGATCAATCCCACTCTTCCTTACTGACTGCTGAAGCACAAAGGTTACTAGTTAATGGTCACAGTCAAGGCTTTATCCCTTAACTCCACAAAGCTGACAGACTTCCTTGTACTTGAATCCTTAATCTGTCCCCTTCTTTTAAATGGTAGGCTGTTTATACTTCTGTCATAATATAATTGCTGCCTTTCCTGATTCCATTTTAGTACACTTAATACATTGCCTTTTTTCTTTGTTTGAGGCACAGTACATAATCAACAACTTTGATTTTCATCTTCTTCCCATAAGAAGTTGCAATGCCAACAAAGCATTGCCTGTAATAGTGAATTCCTATATTCAGGAACTGACAGATAGCAGTCAGATTCTGGTGACATTTTTTCATATGGTTAGTAATGATTTATAACGTTCTTTCATCCTCTCTGCTACCTTCTGGGTAGTGAATAACTATATACTAATGGAAGTTCAAGTTCATCAATGCACCATTAGATGAAAGGGTGATTCTTCCACCTAGACTATGGCACACTGGAGTATGTTATATTAAGGTGGTCAGTGTGGGATGCTTTCACACCATTTCACCCGGTACTTTTTTTAACCTCATTCAATGAACGGGTCCATCACTGAAGTCAGACTCACATAATCATACTATATCCAGATAGTGCAGGCTTGAGGTGGTATGTTTGAAAGCTCATTTGATAGCACAGTTATTTGTCTTAGCATTTGCAAAACTGTGGACATTATTGGAGCAACCTCCTCTGGAATACTGGCAAGACAAAATAGTTTTAATGTCACAAAGTCCATAATGCTAGTCATATCTTTTAATTCTATGACTTCTGAAAGTTCATGTCACTAATCTACACACTAGTCGTATCTTTTAATTGTACGACTTCTGAATGTTTATGGCACTAATCTACACACTAGTCATATCTTTTAATTGTACGACTTCTGAAAGTTCATGGCACTAATCTACACACTAATCATATCTTTTAATTGTACGATGTCTGAAAGTTCATGGCACTAATCTACACACTAGTCTTATCTTTTAATTTTACAACTTCTAAAAATTCATGGCACTAATCTACACACTAGTCATATCTTTTAATTGTACGACTTCTGAAAGTTCATGGCACTAATCTACACACTTGTCATATCTTTTAGTTGTACGACTTCTGAATGTTCATGGCACTAATCTACACACTAGTCATATCTTTTAATTGCACGACTTCTGAAAGTTCATGACACTAATCTACACACTAATTGTACGACTTCTGAAAGTTCATGGAACTAATCTACACACTAGTCATATCTTTTAATTGTACAACTTCTGAAAGTTCATGGCACTAATCTACACACTAGTCATATCTTTTAATTGTACAACTTCTGAATGTTCATGGCACTAATCTACACACTAGTCATATCTTTTAATTGTACGACTTCTGAAAGTTCATGGCACTAATCTACACACTAATTGTACGACTTCTGAAAGTTCATGGAACTAATCTACACACTAGTCATATCTTTTAATTGTACGACTTCTGAATGTTCATGGCACTAATCTACACACTAGTCATATCTTTTAATTGTATGACTTCTGAATGTTCATGGCACTAATCTGCACACTAGTCATATATTTGAATTGTACAACTTCTGAATGTTCATGGCACTAATCTACACACTAGTCATATCTTTTAGTTGTAGGACTTCTGAAAGTTCATGGCACTAATCTATGCACTAGTCATATCTTTTAATTGTACGACTTTTGAATGTTCACGGCCCACTAATCTTCAAAAAGTGAGTAATGCTGATCAGTGTACTACAACAGATCATCTCTTGCCTTGTTGCAGGGTAGCCTTGTTATTTCATGTGAAATTGTTTCTTCTTTAGTATTTTGATTATGGAAAGTAGCACATATATAACAGAGCTGCACTATATTTTCTATATCTTTAGTCACTGTAGGCTAAAAGGGTATACAGTATCGCATGCTTTATTCATACATACATAATCATGGCTAGATGTGACTCTTAAATCATGTGAATAAGGGACTATCACATCCACTAGGAATAGGATCATAGATTCTTAGGTTCACAGCTATATACTAGCTGAATGACTACCAGTGCCTTTATAATCCTAGCCATGCAATCTAATCTAATCTAATTATGCCTTTATGTATCAGTTTCTAGAGGATAGGTGGGGGGGTATGTTAGTTTGGGCATTACTTTGTGCCTCTGTCTATCAGAGACATGGGGGGGGGCAGATCCATTGATCATATTTACACTTAAAGAGGATTAGGGATGGACTCTGCTTCACATGAATGGTGGGGCCTGTTCCACAGCATGGGGATCCTCATAGACACATACCTGTTTCACCAACATGTCTTAATTATGTCACAAGCCAAATTTAAATCCTTGGATCTAGTGGTTCTGATGTTGTTCATTTTGTGGATATGCAAAAGGTCAGTCAGAGCTGGATCTGAGGATGCGTTGTATGCTAGGCATAGATCGCCTCTCAGTGACCTTTAGGACAATTTGTTTGTAATCTGGATTGTCCTGGTAAGGAATCTTTGTGACATTCCAACTGTTGGGTATGTCTGGCCAGATACATGCCGAACGGGGCATTATATTCAATGATGAGTCTGATAAGGGCTGAATAAAGTACATTATAACTTCCTTGGACCTGGATGCCATGCCCTCACTTATAAGTTGGGTCACATGAAAGTATTTCCTTACTACCTTGGCCACAAGTTACTCAAATACTGTCTACATATGTTCCCATATCCCTGACTACGGGGTCAACTATTAGAGGTATCTTACTGATTGAGTAATTAGCCTGAATGTCAGTTTTCCCAAACTAATAATGACTTTAAGTAGTAGTCCTTGTGTACATGCCTGTTCATCTTCATAAAAATAGTACAGCTCAATACTTTACTGCAATGAAGACATTTGTTCAGGCAACCATTCCTAATAATGAAGTAACCCATAATAATACCAATCATTTTCCACATAGTCCCTATTAAGTGTATCATCTATATGCATTATTTCCCAGGTCTACGCTCATTTTGACATAATATTTTAGCAGATATAATAACCTTATCAACTAAGAAGAGATTTACACAAAGATTTCTTACAGCTACTCTACAGTGGTTTGTGTTCAGACTCCACAGTAATGGTTTGGCAAATACACAATCATGGAATTTGTTACAGCCATAAACAATTGCCAACATATCTTTCTGTACTTCTGCACATCTCGTTGGTGATTCATTCAAAATTCTGGGTCTCTATGAAACTAGTTGGCCATCTTATAACAGAAATCCACACAAACTTAGTTGACTGGCATCAATTTGAAAAAGTAACTTCTCAAAATACATTACCTGTCAGTTTATCACTGCGGACTAAGGTTGTGAGCTGCTAATGAGCTTCATGGTGTAAGTCTGTGTTTGAATCCCTCCATTCCCAGTTGTTGATTGGATGGCAAGTCAGCTACCCAAAATGTCCTCCCAGGTTGTCCCTGAAAGGAAGCAAGTGGGCCTCATTAACATATGAATAAAGTAAATAATATTTCAAGGCTGGAAATTCTGTAACGTGTATTTTCAATATAAAAGGGCTCAGTTCTTTCTCTGAAAACCAGGCCAGTTGATATCATGCACTGAAAGCAGAACAGACCGATGGACATGCTCTAGAAGCTTCCTAAGTAGTGCTGTTAATATCTGACAAGTTAAAAAAAACAAAGAAAGATAGTGACCCATTCACAGGAATCTGAGAAAGAACAGCTTTATCATGTTGTGTTTGCATAGAGTTTTTCAACATATGGTTCAAGACTTTCAGAAGTCAGAATATCATCACTGCATTTGATATGAGATGTCCAGAGCTGACATTTTGCTTTTTTAAGTATCAGACCTTTCTACTTTAGCTAGCGGTGGTGGTGCTACGGTAGCATTGTTGTCTCACAGTAAGATGCTGTCCGGTTTGATTCTTAGCTAGAGCGTCTTCTGCGTGAATGGGCGTACTTTCGTTGAAGGTCGTGCGTCAGGGCTGGCAACTCGGCACATAAAAATCTACTGCCAATCATTAGCGGTCCGGAGTTCTAAGACACAACAACAACCTTTCTGCTTTAGCTAATCCAATAAAGTAGGGCATAATACTCCTGCTTGGCAGTTATCTCATAGAAGCAAATCATCAGTGAAGCTTATAATACCATCCAAACCTTCATCTGCGTAAGTTACAGTTCTCTGAAATACCTTTGGATCCAAGGATGTACTGAAAGAGAATCTCAGGAATCTGTATGTGCTTAACGGAGAGTTAAAGATACACAATTTTGAGCCACCTTTATCAAGTTTAATTTAATATAACTTTTGATTTGCATCACAATTAAATCAAAAGTCTTAAAGATCTATGCATATCTTTATTTTCTGTGGATTTACTACATTCAACTTGCTATTCACCCATTTAGTTTATTCAACTTGCTTAATAACTATATCTGGAGACATCATTTTCATTTCCTGTTCATCCTTTCTCTAAGCTCAGTATGTAATCTCCAAGGTACATGCCTTCTGGACAAATTCTAATGCACTATTCACTTGGGAAACAACTCATGCCAACAACAATTTGTCAAGCTTCTGAAAATATATACCTGCACAGCATTATCCAGATGAGTTACCGCTTACATTGTGTATCTCTCAAGCATGCGTTCATAACAGTATTCTTGCAGTGTTGAAATGATTCAGATTATTTGCTCTGAAATTCTTATAACAGTGATTCTTGCTGGCAGACATATTAACATTAGAAACATTCATGCTGCTTAATTTAAAAACATTCATGAATTTTCGTGCTTGGACGTGCAATTACTTTGTGTGCTCACACTGACAATTCTTTTAATTATGCCAAATTCCTCACAAGCCATGCAAGCCACAATATCTGGCTAATTAGCTGCACTTTTCAAGGATATTGTCTGAATGATAAGTTTGTGCTTGCTGCATTTATGTTCATAAGTAAACATGATCCATACGCCTCAATCTTTTAGTACTAGAAATCTTGACAAAGCCTAAAACTACAGGGGGGAAAAGACCCAAAAATAGGACCAGATTTTAAATAATACTCTTATGAACTTAGAAAGTTGCTAGAATGACGTGATTTGTTTTAGCATGCATTTTCTGATGGAAATGAAGTATAAAACTCAAATGTATATCGTTATTTTGTAACTTCAAACCTTAGTGATTTGTTGGAAAACCACAAATTTTTATGAGGAACAGACTAAAATATGAAACAAAAATCTGGACAGTTGAGAGGTATGAGTCATGATCTGACCCACTGGTTTCAGTTGTTAACTTGAATAAATTACAACAGTGCATGCAGAATTATAAATAATACCAGATAAATTCAGAATTTAATTAATGATTGCAATATACTTTTACTTTCTGTTTCATTATCAGGCTTAAAGCTAATACTTTAATCTAAAATGTGTTATCAGTGCTTTGTATTCTCTGATTATGCATTCCTACTAAATCCATGACTGTCTCACCTTTTGTTAGCCTACTAGACTCAAAAGAATGTGGATGTTGAGAATTAACTATTTTTTTGTTTATATACTTTTCAAAATTATTAATGCCCCCACAAGGCTTATAAATTTAGTTGTGAACTTTGTTTTGGGTTTTTGCATGCTTATAAGCACAGCTTGAGCATATAGATTTATTTCTAACTGTGGGCCAAATTCTAAACGATTCATGGAACTCAGTAGAATATGCTGGGTCCAATGCAAATCTTGCTGGAACATAGGTAATATGTTAATGAGTTATTTATTTATTTATTTTTTTATTTATTTAACATTTGTTGACTGGGAATGTCCGACTAGGTTCCACAGAGCCTGTTTTCAGCAGAGGCCCGGGGAGAAACGCTCCAGATGCATGTCTTTGGAATGTGGGAGGAAACTGGAGTACCCGGAGGAAACCCACGGGAACACAGGGAGAACATGCAAACTCCACACAGAAGGCACCCCAGCCGAGAATCGAACCGGAAAACCGGGTAACTGCAGTTAATGAGTTATAGTACAGGAACAGTGTATCAGCATAAAGTAACTACTGAAGGTGGGTCATAACATCAGAGGAACAGTAAGTTTTGGGTAGGAAATGCAAGTATAGCAATCAATACCCATAAGAAAATATGAGATAAGTCACAGGACATGTTAACATGTGTATATAAAATGTCCTTGTTCTTCTGCTGGTGGGCTTATATGGCATGGCATTGCAGCAATAAGTTAAGAGAATGTAACCATAGAGCAATAGCACTCCTTGTAGACTATACACACCCTCAAAATCCCACAGATCCTGTTGTAATCTGCAAACAGAAATAAATAACTATATAAATATATATGTGCATGTATATATGTGTGTATATATATATATATATATATATATATATATATATATATATATATATATATATATATTTATATAAAACGTCTATTTGCAGATTCCATTATAATCCACAAAACATATGTAAAACCACATCATCAGCATGATAAAATTGTGTATCTAAAAATATATTAGGGTGTGGGACATGGGGGGAACCAATATAACACACACACCTTGTGAAATAGGGTAATAGCAGAGTAGAAAGTGGGTGAGGGTAAAGAAGACATTCACACATAATGAAAGAAGGAATACCAAGGTTAGTAGGAGGGTCAGAGAGGTGTAATTCTTTTTTGGTAGGAGTACACCCCATTTTGATTTATTTGAGAAAAGAAGGATTGGTGAAATCGTGGAAAATGGAATAGGAGAAAAAAGAATGGATCAGAAACATATAACACAAAGGATGCCATAGATCAGACAAAAGTAGGTACTATACAAAAAGGGTAGGATAAGAGACACAGATAACACACAAGCAGACTGCATATAATGGGTCAAGGGAGGATAAATAGGGTAGGGATGCAGCCCAAGTACAGTCCACCATGCAAAAATATATAAACTAATGCGCCAATGCACACAACAGCAGTGCAGTGATGTTGGTAACAATGTGACAACCTTACAAATAGGATCTGGAACAATGCTATGCCTATAAAAAGGAGCTATGCTGGGCAAAAAGGCAATGCAACATAGACACACATATATCTGTAACCAAGCCCATGGCTGACAGCACTGCACACACAAGTCAGTGATCAACAGGGCAAATCAGATCCACATAAACAAATCTAGGATCACAGAAGCAGAGGTCAGATAGATTAGAATGTAAAACAATGCATTAAGGAGGCAGTTTTCTGTCTTTCTGTCCAACAAGCCAAAAATCAGTCCTGTATTATGTTGGCCAAATGTCTGTGTTACAGGCAAGTGGTGATAATAAATGCAGCACTGGCCAAGAGATGCTTCATGATATAGGGCCAGTAACATCACAATCAAGTAACAATAACAGTGGAAAGGTTTGCCATGAGAATATTTGTCATGCATGCAGTGTGCATAACTTGCCCACTCCTGTTATGATGCAATTATATGTTCAACAAAGTCAAAGTAAACTTTATTGTCATTTTGACTTCACACAACCGTGAAAACTGAATGAAATTTTGTTTCTCTGGACTCAATGTGCAAAACATCACAAGAAGCATTACAACAGACTTTACTACATTACAGCAAACCATTACAGACATAACACCCAAAACATTTTACAAATCTAAACAGTACATTATTGCACAAAATTCCAGCAGTTATCAGTATTGCAAAAGAAGGTTTGTTTCCCATCGGTTGGTTTATTGCACCAAAATATAAGCTGAGACTAGCATTTGAGTTATTGCACAAAAATATGAGTTTTCATTAACAAAGATATATGCTACACCTGATGGCCATCATCATGTGTGTTATTATTAGAGGTGAGTAGTCTGATGGCCTGTGGAAAGAAGCTCTTACTGAATCTGGTGGTTTTGTACCACATACTGTGATAGATGATAAGAAGGAAAACAATCCATGGGTGGGGTGAGTGAAGTCCCTGACTAATTTTAGTGGCTCTGCTGAGACATCAAGACAGGTATAGGTCCTGAATAGATGGAAGAGTGGTCCTACTAAATTTCTCGGATTCTCTCACCACCCTTTGGAGACTTCCAATCCAAAGCAGAACAGTTACCATACCATACCATACCATACCAAAAGACTATTTGACAAGATGCTTTCTATAGTGCTCCTGTAGAAGGTTGTGAAAACAGGAGGTGGACGGTTTGCTCTTCTCATTCTTAACAGAAAATGGAGACACTGCTGCACCTGCTTGACAATGGAATTTGTGTTTATGGACCATGACAAGTCCTCCACAATATGTACCCCTAAGAACTTGGTGCTTTTTACTCTTTCCGTTATTTCTCTGTGGATTGTGAGCGGAGGTTGCACTCCATGGTTCATTCTGAAGTCAACAATTATCTCCTTGGTCTTGTTCACATTCAGTGCCAGGTTACTGTTGTCACACCACACAACCAGTTAGTTAACCTCCTCTTGGCAGAGTGTTTCATCATCATCGTTGATGAGTTCCACAACTGTTGTGTCATCTGCAAACTTAATTATGTGATTTGAACTGTACCTGGTGATGCAGCCATGGGACAGCAAAGTAAACAGCAGGAGGCTCAAGGCACAACTCTGTGGTACTCCACTGTTCATAATGATGCTCTCCAGGGTGTTCTTGCCAATGCATACAGCCTGAGGTATATCTATGAGGAAGTCTAGTATCCAACTGCACAGAGGGGTGCTGATACCCAGTTGAAACAATTTCTTTATCAAATGTTGAGGGATGAATGTGTTGAAGTCAGAGCTGAAGTTTATGTATAGCATAGACACATATCAGTTTTTGTTTTCCAGGTGGTCCAGAGATAAGTGAAGTGCCAATAAAATAGCATCTACCATGGAGCGATTAGATCAGTATGCAAACTGGAGTGGATCAAAACTTGCAGGAAGTCTTGATGTTATATTGTCCTTGACCAGACTTTCAAAGCACTTCATTACAGTGGAGGTGAGAGCTATGGGGTGGTAGTCATTGAGGCTTGATGGTGGAGACTTCTTGGGCAATGGTATGATGGTTGTGTTTTTAAAACATTTGGGCAAGATGGCCTGACTCAAAGAGGTGTTAAAGATATCAGTGAGGATGTTTGTCAGTTGATCAGCACAGTCTCTGAGTACCCACCCCAGAGAGTTGTCAGGTCCAGCTGCTTTCCTTTGGTTTATACTGCGTAAGGTCCTCTGATCATCAGTTGGGTTGAGATAGAGCACTTCATCATCCTAGCTGGTAAAGACTTTTGTTTCTGTAGTAAACCAACAAAAACGAGAACTAGTAAGATAACAAAACCCACACAGTGAACTGCATCAAACTGTTTTATTCCAGAACCATAAAAATAAAAAGATACTTAGCGCTTTCACGCAAACATTAGGGTATCATCAGAGTACGAAGAATTAACATCAAGGCCATTCATATATATGCAAAAATTGCCCAATAACTTAATTAACTAATTAAAAGGATAATTGATTAATTAAACAATGTCAATGTAGAGATATATTTTAAAGTGACTTGGCTCTAATAAAAAACATGTTTAAAATACATACATAATAATGCATATATTATAAATATCAACACTATACATATAAAAAGATAGCAAAACTTATATAATATTATTATATAAAATATATAAAAAAAACTTATATTGTTATAAAATATATAAAAATATTAAATTAATAAATAAATATATATATATATATAATAAATTATGACTGTACATATAAAATATGGTCATATAAAATGTGACCTATATTTTAAAATACTTGAAATAGATATATTTTCATTGATACCAGGTAGCATACAAGCATTTAATCTAAATTGCCATAAACATTCCATAGCCTCAAGCATAGTCTTGTCATCACCACCTTTATGTACATTATGTGGAATTCTATATATGACTATTATTACAGAAGGTGGTTTTAGTGTGTATAATTACACTGACAAACAGTTTGGTAATGAGTTTTTAGCTCTTTTTAAAAGAGGTTTTAGCTTTGTTCCGTCTTTTAAACTAGATATTGGCAAAATTTTAATTAATTTAAAATTGTATACTAGACTACTAAATTTAAAAGTATTTTTTTCAAATAATAACTATGCCGGTCATAGTGACACAGCACATCTGACACTGAAGCGTAGTAGTACTTTTATTCCACCAAGTAATCCCATGATTCATATTTTTGAAAGACTTTGGGCAGGATTCACGAAGCCTCCGTGTAAGAGTTATAACTCATACACGGAGGCTGCAGTTAAACGGAGTGATGTCAGCATGCTCTGCATATTCATGAGAGCATGCTGAATCACACCTAAGGCTAACACGGTCCATGTAAGACAGTAGGGGGCGTGTCCGTACGCCGAGCCCTGTAAGCGGACACGCCCCCAGAAGAGTAAACGTGCCCAAAATAAACACCCACGCCAGAGTCCATGGAAATGTGAATAAACACAACACAACACATGTCCCCACAGACTTTGAACAAAAAATGTACAAATGAACATCACATAATTTTTTTTAAATTGTAAAAATGTTTAACCGTGAGTGCTCGTTATGCTGGCGTGCGTGAGCGCAGCTACAGTTAGTCAGTGGGAAAGCATATAAGAACTAAATATGCAAAGTAAGCCAAGAAGCAATAGCGTAGTGATAGAGATGTTGGCTGAACAGCAGGCATTCATGGTTCGAGCCCTCACAACACCAATTTTTATTTTTAGCAAAATAAGCACGAAACAAGTCTCTGACAAATATGTACACATAAAATCACATTTTATGTAAAATGTAATGAAATAGCCCATTTATATTGAACAAATGTGAGGTAACAAAACAATAAAAAATGCCAGATGTGCCCATAGCTGAGCAACAGTTTAACAGGGTGAGTGCATCTGCCCGTAGGTGAGCAGTGGTTTAACTGGTGCAAAATGAGTGCCCGTAGCTGAGTAGTGGTTTAACACGCTAAATCTATGTGCCCCTAACTGAGCTGAGCGTAATATGCATGCTGATAGCCAAATGAGGCTTAAACCAGCGTACTCCGTTGCGCGAGCTGCGCACCGCAAACAAGATAACCGATGGGCAACGTTGAGCAAGCCGTATCAAAACTGCCTTTACACAGACACACCCCTCAGCTTGTCTAGACAGTCATAAAAAATAAAAAGTAGTGGCCAGGTTCGAACCCAGGATACTATACACCATAGTCAAGGTACTGAACCACTAAGCCATGACAGCAGTACCTATAAATGCAATAATAGCTAATATATAGGAATGAATACAAACTGGAGCATGACAATGCAGGTTTACTGAAGTTGATACAATTCCAAAATGGCCAATCACAGATATGTGTGGGAAAAACGGACTATATAAGCCCCATAGGCGGGAATACACAGCATAAACGATTGTAGAACTGAACTGCAGCCAGAATGACAGGAGTAGGAGAAGGTAGTTGCTTTCGAGCACAGAGGTGGGGCATTGAGGAGTCCAGGTACATGGTCTGGCTCCTAGTCAACAATCATGAGGCCCAACTCATGCAGGGACAGGTCCTCTGGGGAGCATACAGGGCTGAGGCATGGGACCGGTTGGCTCATGATCTCACCAGTGCCACAGGGATTCCAAGGACTGGTGAGCAGGTCCATCACCACCATGCGGACCTGAAGAGATGCAAGCAGGACCAATTGAACCTCTGGATCCAGGAGGCCCGGCAAATGCCCAACGCCCCACTACTAAGTTACATTTAATTATGTATGTAAGAAATTAAACTAGCTGATATTATGGAGATGTGTATTCCAATATTACTTCATTTATATTACAGCTGCAGGTGTCTATTCTGCGAACCGCAGAGCATATGGCGATAGGCTGGTGCTGTTGCGCCACCAGGCAGGTCAGTAATCCACTACCAGTAACTGTAAAGAAATATAAAAGTATGACAGTCAGCAAAAGAGTGCAGTGTAGTCACTAAGGAATAAAATGTGCAAGTAACAGTGTGAAAGTGTTTGCAAGTATTGCTTGATTACAAAAGTGTGTTGCAGCCTGTAAGCCAAACAGAAAAATGAAAATGTCTGACATAAATTCTGAAATAAAAATGCCCCACCTGTAAGAAAATAGTACACAACCTGCAGCAGGCTGAAAAGTATAGCTGCAGAAGATGATTATGAAATATATCCCTGTTGTGTGAAATATATCCCTGTTGAAATACTGAAACATGACAGAAGTGAGACTGCTGGAACGGATTGTAATAACTACAGGTAAAACATGTCAATAAAGCCTAGAAGTAAGTACCATCCTGAATAGTAAAATGAAAACAAGTGAGAGAGTGTGAGAAAGTGTCATGAATCCAGCAATACAGTAGTAATAACCCCTGAATAAAGTATACTGCAGTCAGTACAGAATGAAATGCATGTGAGAATCCAAACCAAACAGCGAAATCTGTTCAAAGTGTTGCTGCATCTGGAATGTGTATCCCAAAATCTGGATATGTTGCTCTCAGTCTGCAATATGCAGATAGTATGATTGTCTGATATACCAAACATCCACACTTGTCTACAGCTATATAAAGCAAATGTAGCAGGATGATGTAGCTGAACAAAGCTAGATATGAATGTGTATGAAGAACAATAAAATGTATATTGATGTTGCAGTAACAGTCCTATCACCAAGTTGAAATAGTTATCATATAGGAAACTGTAGTTAGAATAGTAGTGTGTATATATGTGCAGCTATTAGAAATGTACAGCATATGTATTGGTATTTGAAGGTGTTAATATTATTTTCTTCATCTCACCCTATAACCACATATAACCCATTCCACGTGAAAATGGTATGTGCAATCACAATTAACACCCCTGGACATTTGTCCTGTTGGGTAATATATATTTGCATGTCCGTTGATGCATCTGCCCTGTTCATACATCCAAACCTGATGGCCTGTTGCCATCAATCAACCCTGCATGTTGTTGGACTGTGTATTGCTGTTCAAATTATGCATGTGTTATGCTCGCTGTTCAATGGTGTGAATATCTGGGTGTTTGGTTAATAGGAATACTAATGCATGCTGTTACAACTAATTGTGAATGGTATTATATGTCACTAACCCAAACTGTCATGACATAATGCAAAACATAGGACGACAGGGAAGGCGGGTTCCAGCGGACCCACCTCTCCCACCTCAGCTGGCAAGTGCACCTGGCACTAGTGCCCAGTCTGGACCCTCCTCCGGTGGCCCTGTGCCACCTGCGGGTGGAAGCGCTGCAGGGGATGGGGCTCACCCCCCCCTCTGCAAGTGTGGCCGGAGGAGAACCACCACTCACCCTCCGTAGCGTCCGGACTGTGGTGCGTAGAGAGATTCGGGACTCTGTTCTCGAGCCCCTACGCCAGCTTGAGGCATGGGTGGCACAACATACGGGCATGCCTGTTGCCCGGCCTACACAGCCCCCAGCACAGCCCCGTCCTGGGCAGTGAAGGAACAGTGGCAACTGCCTATGGGTGGGGATATCAGTTCCACTGTTGCCATCTGTGGGCTCATGGGCTCTGGATATCCAAACCTCCGTCCCGTCAATTGTGTAACCCCCACACGTGTCATACACCGCCCCTGTATGCGTCTTGTTTGTCTTGTCTGTTTACCTACCCAACCTACCTCCCCAGCTGTACTGACTTCCTTCACCTGACATACCACTCTCACCTGAAAAAAAAAAAAAAAGGGCACTCTGTACCCACAAAAAAATTACGCCCCATACATAGCTGCCCATTCCGCACACATGTCTGTCGGACGTGGAAACTATCAATTACAATTGGATGTACAACAAGTATTATTGTTGTCCTGACACCTCTCTCAGGGGTGGAAGGTTTCAAATGTCACACCAAATTACATACATATGCACAGCTGTTGCTGATGAAGAAATGGGCAGCTATGGGCCTTACCTACATCCCTCCTGCAAATCCCAAGCTTGTTTCCCTATTGTCTTACCCTCTTTGTGACCCCTTTTTCACCACTTTCCTGTCTCCCCATTTTCATTTCTTTCAAAGAAAATAGCGCAGGTGTGCGCATGAGTAAGCACTGTTAAGCGGTTGTAAGCGGGTGTGCGCGTGTGTGCGCGGAGCTAAACACCAGTGCGCATACGTGAGCTCTGCGCAAACCAGCGCTAACCTGGTTACAACTGCTTAAAAGTGCCAGATGTGGGAATCGTGGTAACTCCCAGGGCAGCCAGCACACACATTCATTATTATGCCCTGGGCATCACACATCACCTGGCAGTTGATGGAGGGGAAGCCCTTACGGTTAATGTAGGCCCTACCCTGCTCACCGGCTGGTGCTTTGATGCGTATGTGCGTGCAGTCTATTGCACCCACTACCTCAGGGTATTCCGCTATTTGCTGGAAGAGATGCATATTGCTGGCCAATACCTCATGGGCATTGGGGAAATATACATGATCACCAACATGTACTGACATGGCATCCAGGAACTGGTGCAGTACCCTGGAGGCTGATGCCTGTGATATCCCCATCATATCGCCAGTTGGTCTCTGGAAGGTACCTGTTGCTAGTATTCTTAGGCCAACACATACCTTGGTTTCCACTGGGATGGGTTCCCCCTCTGTTGGTTCTGTGTGTGAGGCGTGGCCTGCACAGCTCAACAATTTGCTGCAGGAGCTCTCTGTCCACTCTGTAGCGCTCTACTATCTCCAGCTCATGTAACCCGTGGTAGGTGACCCTGGGCCTGTACACTCTTCTCCGTCTCCTCACTGTGGGTTGTCTGGCACCGTCTGCATTGTCACCACCCTCAGCAAGTCGCCTATGTCTCATTATGACAGCTATGGCAGCCCCTAACATTTCTGCTCTGAGTGAAGCTTTTTCAGTTTTCACTTCTATTAGCTTACTCCTGTCTTGCAGTGTCTCTTAAAAGAAACATCCTGCACTACTGTTTGCAGAGTTTTAAGTGCTGGGCTGGGCTACTATTCTGCCTGTGTAATTGCCTGCTTCTAATTGTTTTCACCTGCTAGCTTCAGCAGTTATCCCTGCTAGCTTCCTATTAATTCTGTTGCTTCCTTTTTCCTCTCTGTTTCCTCAGGGGGGAGCAACGTGCATACCATCAGGAACACGCTCACAGTGGCTTACATGCGCGCACACGTGCTTATACGGTTCAGAATCTACTTATTCGGGTTAAAACGTGCGCACACCCGCACAAACACTGTTACACATCTGCCAACAGCCTCCAACATACTCAGCCTGCTTTACACGCACACCAGCGCAAACAGTGTTAAACATCTCCCAACATGCTCCCACATGCTCAGTCTGCCTTACACGTGCACACACTGCCCTACTCGCTTCATGGCGCACACATGCATGCACCAGCAAGAAACTTTGGTGTAAGTAACAGTGTACACCTTCCATTTCTTGACTTTCCATGACTTATCTAGTGGCACACCTCTTTCCATGATCTGTGTCTGTCATCTGTCATGTTACACTGACCTCCAATGAACTGCATTTCTTTCTACCATTCCCCGGTGATGTCAGCTATCTCCTACTCTATTCCTCCCCTTATGTATCTCTTACACTACTCAGACTGTGCTCATTTGCCATGTGACTGTGAGATTCAGTATCCTAACCCTCATTTACATGAGCTTGCCTACTAATGCTTAGTTACATGTCTTAGACTCAGCTTCCCCCCTTAGCAACCACTATACGGTGGCCATGTTGTTTTTGGTCTGCTGGTCCCTGCATTGTCATTCCATGTATTGCATGAAACCCACATTTGTGGGTTTATAACCTTCTTTTTTATGGTTTTATACAGCGCAGCCCGTTTGCGCGGGGCTGCGCTGGGTTTAAACATCGGTGATCGCCGAAAAAAATATATATATTTTTAATATTTTTGCATCGGGTTATCTTGCCAATGGCCACATATTTGGCCATTGGCATGCTGCCTGAGTCATATGCACCCTTTTTTTGGAGCTGACATGGCTCCGTTGTGGAATTTGCAGAAACATACTCAGTTGTCAACTGAGTACATTTCTGCAGCTAAAACGTCTCTTACACGGACTGGTTTCTGCTTCGTGGATCACTAATATACCTCATTTGCATACCTTTCAGCTGCAAGTGAGGTATTTAGCATGTCCACGCCCAGTCCGTGTAAGAGACATTTTAGCTGGTCTCTTACACGGAGTTTAGGGCTGTTCCTGGATCGCGAGGCTTGCATGGAGTGTTGCACATCTCTTACACTCCGTGCAAGCCTTCGTGAATCCTGCCCTTTGTAAGATTCAATTCAGAAATTCAGAAAAGTTTTAAAGAAAGAAAATGATATGACTGAGAACCTCACATCTGCTGAAAAATTTTGTCTTAAAGAAATTGTTACTTCTGATAATTTTAGAGTTATGAAACCAGACAAGGGAGGCGGAGTGGTAATATAAGTTTTTTTTATATATTTTATATAATAATATTATATAAGTGTTGCTATCTTTTTATATGTATAGTGTTGATATTTATAATATATGCATTATTATATATGTATTTTAAACATGTTTTTTATTAGAGCCAAGTCACTTTAAAATATATCTCTACATTGACATTGTTTAATTAATCAATTATCCTTTTAATTAGTTAATTAAGTTATTGGGCAATTTTTGCATATATATATGAATGGCCTTGATGTTAATTCTTCGTACTCTAATGATACCCTAATGTTTGGGTGAAAGCGCTAAGTATCTTTTTATTTTTATGGTTCTGGAATAAAACAGTTTGATGCAGTTCACTGTGTGGGTTTTGTTATTTTGTTGCTGTAGTGTTGTTCTTTTCTTCAAACCAGCTAAAATATATGTTGAGCTTGCTGAAAAATTCAATGCTGTCATTGCACTGAGAAGATGAGGGCCTGTAGTCTGTTATGGATTGAATTCCTTGCCACAGATGCCTGGAATCTTTTAGGTCTGTGAAGTGACTCTGAATTTTCTGTCTATAGACATGTTTGGCATCTCTCACACTCCTATTTAGATTCACTCTGGCTAACCTAAGGACATCCTTATCCCCCGACTTAAAAGTAGCACTGCATGATCTCACAACCTTGTACACCCCACTTGTAAGTCAAGGTTTCTGGTTGGCCCATATGGCGATGCTCATATTGACTGTCACATCATGCATACACTTTGATATATATCCCATCACAGAATCTGTGTACTCAGCTAGGTTGATGTGCTGGTTTACAGTGGCCGCCTCTTTGAACATGTTCCAATCTGTGCTTTCAAAACAATCTTGGAGTGCTGAGACTGCTCCCTTGGGTCATATCCTTAATTGTTTCTTGGATGGCTTCCATCTTGTTAATAATGGTCTATACACTGGAACTAGCATTATAGAGAGATGGTCTGAGTTTCCCAGGTGGGGGTGAGGCACTGCCTTAAAAGCTAATTTGACACTGGTATAGACTTTATCCAATATATGTTATCATCTCTAGTTGCAAAATCCACGTGCTGATAGTAATGTGGTAGAAATTACTTCAGACTGGCCTGATTGAAGTCTCTCACTATTATGTAAACATGGTCCAGATTCTGGTTTTACAATTCACTGATCAGCTGGTATAATGTTGCCAGTGCTTCGTTTATATTAGCACTGGTAAGAATGTATACAGCTATGATACTAACCCCATTAAACTCCCTAGGCAAGTAGAACAGTCTACATTTTAGCGTCATGTACTCAGTAGTACGTTCTAGTGCTTGACGCCCATGGTGATGTAAGTATAATTAGCTATAGCACTTACGTATGGCAACACAAAATCAGGACTACCAACAGTGAACCCAAATGAGTTCATAGGACTCCTTGTTAGACATCACACATTCAGAAACTTTGCACGTCTCAACATAGTTTGCCTCTGTGCTGCACATAAGTCTCAGCTATATCTGGAGAGGCAAAGTGCTTGAACAGCAGACTATTGTCACAGGCCACTAATGCAACTGTCTTACAAAGCTAGACTTGAACATCAAAACACCTGACACATCGGCCATGTATATGTATGGTATGATCTATATTACAATCCCAGTTATTCTCATTTGGGGTAATATATAATTATCGACTATGGGTTGGGTAAGACCAATCTATAACCAAATGAGATAGGTAATTTTGAGTACAAAAAGGGAAATCATTTAGGATTAAATGACCCACAAGGGCAGCTAGCCTAGTACTTAGCTACGAACATGTGATATATATATATATATATATATATATATATATATATATATATATATATTCCACTGTATGATTTCTTAATTGAAAGGGGCACATCATTTACATCTGCATCATCCAAACCTAGCAATCATACCAGCATAAAGAGCTGATCCAGACAAAACTGTGGCAGAAGGACAAGGTATTAAAAATATTGAAGACAGTTGAGTGTTTGTGGAAAATGATTATTCATGATACACCAAGTAGAAAAGAAACACATTTATCCCAGTAATCAGGGAATGTTGAGAGGCAGGTGAAAGATTCAAGCTGCTGTATTCAGCTATCTTCAGAATATTTTTTTCCTGGAGGATCAAAGTCAGTTTGTGATACAGAACATGCTAAGGAAGAAATATAAAGATTTGCCCCACAACAATTGACCTATCAAACAGAAAGGGACTCTGCTTTTCAATCTTCTGATAATAAAGCTCATAGAGAGACTTTGCCAGTTAAACCTTTTTCAATGTTCTGAATGAAAATGCTTGAGAAACACAGAAAAGCACAGGAATTGACTTGAAGAATTGGGAGTACCTTGGACTTGAACAAGAGTCTAGTGTTGGAAGATGGAGATGGAGATGAACAGGAAGAAGACTAGCAACACTGAAATTAGTGAATAAATGTGAGATTATAAAGCATCAATCACATTTATGAAATGTGGTTTTACAAGAAAAAGTGGCTGAGAAAGGACTTTTTTTGACGTTGTTAAACTTGTGGAGGACTGAAAGACATATACCCCACTTCATGTCCTTAATGTTTTGAAGGACTCTAAAAGGAAAAATAAGTAACTGTAAATAGAACAAATGTTGTGCTTAACAATATTCTGTATAAAATATTTCATGATAGAAAATTCATCTTATGTAGTAAAGTATTTTTGGTGATTGTTGTATGTGATAAAGATATTAAAGTAACAAATGCTTTTTTTTTCTTTTTTGCTTTTAAGAAATGTAGGCATTGCAATGTAAAAAGAAGAAAGGCTGTGTGATGACAGTAATCAAGGAGCCTGAATCTTCACCACTGACACTAGAGAGGGATTTTCACATGGAATAAAAATGGATATACTCAGTATTTCCAGATGCAGACCTCTCTGCATCAAGGACAAATTGCCTTAAGACCACAAATTGAACATGATTAGCCTGAGCCTGGGGTCTGGATTCTTTATATCTGTCTCCCTCCAGGGCCCTAATAAGGCTTCCCACTAGCAGAGCTATAGAGTTAAGTCCTCAGCTGAGTGTCCATGCCAAGTCCTCCAGCACCCTCTCTGTGAAACCAGTGCTTCATGTCTCTGCTTCAAGTAGCTGACTCACACACACTGTGTGATTTGATTCTCACACACATACACACTTGGGAAAGGTTGGCACAGAGTTACCCTCTGTGCCCCCTTCTGCCCAGACTATAAGGTAGTTATCACTGCCATGCGTGCACACACACACACACACACACACACACACACACACACACACACCTGGGAAAGGTTGGCACAGATTTACCCACTGTGCCCCCTTCTGCCCAGATGATAAGGAAGTTATCACTGCCACCAGAAACTACAAAGCTAGCTACCTAAGACTCTTGCAAGGGTAGCCAGTTATACTGAGTGACATTAATATTAATACACGTGGTAATGTTGACCAAACAGCCAGGCTTCAGGAGTGGCCACAGTGTCACCAATAGATATAAGTACTCTTAAAGGTTAATATATTCTCTAAAGGACCAGCCACAATGAAATGTTTAAATATATTTAATAATAATCTCCCACAATTACCTCTGTACCATCATGCAACCACTTCAGAATTTTACTAAAAGTGCACCTAAAAACATGCTGGCTATGCCCTTGCAACTCCCACTCTAATATCATCCACCCCATCCAACCACTACCTTTCTTTCCACTCCACTAACTACCTTGATTATAGCAAGCTCAGATGCTCATAAGCCTAGTACTTATTATACAGCAGGATCTTCTCATTGTAACATTTGTTAATGTCTGTTATGTACTTCACAGATAAAGATTCTAGTTGTCTACTGATGTACTATGTTCTTCATCTGTAAATATTTTGTAAGTAATTGCTATGTTAAATTGTTAATCGCTATGTAATCCAATGTAACTACTGTCTGTTTATTTTACTGTGGAGCTTTTCTCCCCGGGCCTCCGCTGAAAATGGACCTAAGTCCAGTCGGACACTCCCGGTCAACAAATTTAAATAAATAAATAAATAAATAAATAAAATTAAATAAATAATAAAATAACATGAAAATACAAAATATCTATTTACAGTAAACACCAGAGTTTCAATCACAGGAAAAATTAAAAAGTTACAGAAAAACAATGCTTAACTATTCTCACTATATTTTCCTGACTGAGCTAGAGAATTACTGTTCCTACATACTTAATAGAGCAAGGTAAGATGAAGTAAGTGAGGGATCCTTCTGTGTCAGGTTTCAAGAAACAGACTGCCCTGAGACTTTTGTCTCACCTAGTTCTCAACATAATTTTAGGGATGGATTCTAGAATGACATCACATACATCTGTTCATCTGACTGCTGGTTCCCATGCAACCCTCCTTGGCTAGAGGCTGTCAGGATTTAGCACCTACATGTCAATAATACACACAAGAGCATTGCTCAGATCTGTTGCAGTTTCTGGAAGTCATAAAACAATTACAAACTTCTACTCCTCCTATAGAGACTAACAAACCTAGCTTCTTACCGATATTGCATCTCTGGCTTCATTCACATCTGTGTGATAACATCTTTCTGGCCTAGGCCCAGTAGTTTCATTTCTTACTATTTCTCAAAGTTAGTTGGAGCTGAGCTTAACCTCTTCTCTTCCAGTATTCTCTCACACACACACACACACACATATATATATATATATATATATATATATATATATATATATATATATATATATATATATATAAATATATATACACACACACACACACACACACACACACACACACACACACACACACACACACACACACACACACACACACACACACACAAACACATACATATATATATTTGATTCAGTTACAATGCAGTCAGGCCCCACTACTGGTAAATTTTTAACACAAGCAACTTTACAAATCCATTTTCAGGACAAGCATCTGTACAAATCAGTTTGATATTCAAATAACATATAATTCTTTACTAAATTCCAGCTAGCTGTGCTGCTCTACTTCTCCTGGCATAGCTGGCAGTACCTCCTATCACCACAGGCTGGAAAAAAAGCATGTTTAAGTTAACATGTTGTAATCATGGGCTGTTGAGGTGGGGAATGGGTTGCAAAAGTAGATTAATTCTAATGTATGTAGAGCTAAGATGTTTTCTCTTACTTTTGCAAAGGTGAAAAGGTGAATGTCTGAATTAATGCCCTTGCCTTAACCTAATATATATTTTTTTTTTTTTGCTGTGTGTGTAAGCATGTGGGATTTTAAAATCAGTGAACACTCTGAATGTAATGCAAAATTTTCCATTAGGAAATAAATGTTCATTGTGAGTTGAGAAGTCTGCTGCTGAAGGCAGCTATACATTCTGTTCTTATGTTTCCATGGAAATAAGCTGACTACAGGTACAGGCAATAGATTGACAGTTTTGGGCATTGTTTGCTGAGGGAACTGTAAAATTAAAAGGTAGAAGAGCAAACAGTTTAGTAAACAAATTGTAATTTTTGGAAGAGAATAAGAGAAAATAGTTTTCCTGGCATCTAAATATCTTAATGCATTTAATAGAAAAGTGTATAATTTAGTTTTACTTTTTTATAAAGGCTAAATGCTAATGTTTTCTGAAATCATATAAGCTATTTTCATATCTGAGAAGAGAATAATGATAAGACAATAACAGTTAGCAATTAGTGAAAAAAGAGCATAGGCTGTAACATCTGCCTTAGCATGGATAACCCTAATTTTAGGTTATGTAATGCCTGTGGGTGAAGCTGTCAATTTGGGACAATTGTACCTATCAGTAGGGTTAAACTTAATTATTTGAAGATATACATCATTTTGTGTATTTCTTTTAAGTTAATAGGTTATTGTGTGTTCTGGAGTGTGCTTTTTTTGAGGGTTTTTAGTAAAACAGAAATTTTTGTAAAAATGTGACATATGTTCAGATTAAGAAACAGCTGTATAAATGATCAACCTGCCAAACATAGTGGGTGCATCTAACACAAAAAAGCTGGAAGAAGAAATAAAAAAAAACTGTCATATATAGTAGATGGGAACGATAACTCATCACAATGACTACACTATCCATATTATTTTGGAACGTGAATGGCCTCACAGGGATAGACAAAAAGTTAAGCATACTGAATAATATTAAGAAATGCAGAGTGAAAATAGTAGTGCTACAGAAGACAAAACTTGGAAAGATGTAGGCAAGCAAATATGATAAAAAATGTTAGGATGGATATTTAGCAGAATATTAGGGATAAAGGAAATGGACAGTAGGGTAGAAATAAAACAAAAAGAGATATGGTTAAGAAGTAGCAGGGATTACTTAGAGGGACTGACAAAGGTTAAAGTATTACAGAATAAGGGAAATCTCACAGAACAAGAAGAGATGCAACTGCAGAGAGCTAAGGACAAAAATAAGGGAGTATCTGGATAATATGCATGGTTTAGAAGGCTTGCTATTAGACAACTGATTCTGGTAATAATTCCAGACCATAAAAACTTTTAGCACAATGACTTATGCAGCAGAATGTAAAAAGGGTTATTACTAAACTTAGGGAGCCTATAACATCGAAAATAACCAGAGGTCCTATAGAGGTATTAGAGATATTTTGGAAATTTTATGAAAATTTGTATGAAACAGAGAAATATGAAAATCAAGAAAGACCACACATGGAAATATTTATGGAAGACTTTAGTATGACAAGGTTAGAGGTAGATGAGGTTTAACAATTAACAATTAAGATAGGAAGAGATGAGATAAAAATGGTGACATACAATCAATCTGCAGGAAAGTCTTCAGAAGTAGATGGTATTCCTGTGGAGGTTTGGAAGCTAGGAGGCCAGAAAATGATAAAGATATGGAAGGTTTTGTTTAACAGTATTTTAAAAGGAAGGGAAGCACCAACATCCTGGAAGAAAGCTGTTGTGGCTGTAATACCTAAATATGGCAGACACCTATTAAACCCAGCCTCACTGGCCCTTTTCAAGAAAAATCTTTATGAGTGGATGGGAAATAGAAAGTTCATCCCAGGGATCACTCCAGTGACTTTACTTGATAGAGGCACTGGGAACTAATGGTGGTATGATGCCAGGGCACTTCTATGGGATAGGCTTGTAAAGGCTCCAGGGCCATTGGCCTAGTACGCACCTATGAACCTATATAGGGCCATTTTGATTTTAAATCATGATTATAACGTTTTTTATGTCTATAACAGCTAAAATAATAGCAAAGGTGGTGCCAGAATTGATAGATAAGTATCAGTGTGGTTTTGTGGAGTTGAGGCAAACATTTGGCAAAATTAATAAAACAGTGATGATACATGGGGAAGCAGGATATAAAAAATAATACTGTTATTGATGGATCTTGCTGCAGAGAAAATATTTGACAGATTAAGCTGGGATTTCATGAGTAGGGCAATGGATGCATTTGCATTCACTGATACAATAATAGGATTGATTACGCAATATATGACCATTTGGAGGCAAAAATTAAAGTGGGAAGGTTCCACTCTGACAAGTTGAGTCCGAACAGAGGAACCAGGCAAGGGTGTCCTGTTTCTCCTTTGTTATTTGCTTTACACTTAGAGCCATTGACAAAGAAAATAAGGGACTCAGAAATTCAAGGATATAATTGGTATGGTAATCAAGAAAAGTTGGCTTTGTTTGCAGACACTGTTATTTTTACCTGATAAAAGCAGAAAAGGAGATCTCAGTGTTGTGGAACATTTTGAGGAATTTTTAAATCTTTTCAGGATATAAAATTAATGAAGCTAAAACAAAGGCTATAGCTGTAAACAGTGTACCCACACATGAATTGGTTCATCAAAGCCAATATTTATTGGGACACTATAAAATGAAGTATTTAGGAGTATGGATTAAAAAGAATTCAGTTATGGCAGTTAATGATATGTGGGAAGAGAATAAACAAAATATAAAACAAAAACTGAGAAACTGGAAGCTGTTGTTTATGAATATGGATAGCAAGGTACAACCAGCCACAGCTCTGTTGTATTCATCTGTACAATCCAAGGGATCTGTTGAATTTTGCTAACCATAAGTAAAATTTTATACTGTATTTTGTACTTTTAAACTGTATTTTTGTTATATTGCTATTTTTTTTTTTAAACTGTTCTTGCTAATTTGTTGTACTTTTTGTCTGCTGTAACGTATACTAGATTCAGACCTGCTGAATCTGTTTCTGTTTATTGCATTGAGCACTAAACCAGGATATATTTAGCTCGAGAGGGCCTTCCTGCACCCTTGTGGTAGGAGAGTTCAGTTATGACTCATCTGATTGAAGGTTGCTGGCACAGGGCTGTTTTGAGCTTTTTTTATTGGTTAAATTGTTTAATTCTTTGTGCTCACCATTGCCACATAAGCCCTGTGTTTGCACTGTTTTGCACTTGTTTTAACACCAGCTCCACAGAGTTAGGTGACGAGCCACTGCTCTGCGGTATTTATCTATTTACACATAGCAAACCACCATACACCATCATGCACTACCGCACAGTGGGGGTAACTATTGGTGGTTATAGATGCAAAAACTTCAGTAGATAAATTTTCCTGTAGTAGCTGCCTGTGATCCGGCTGAGAACTCCTTAAATTGCCCTTAGCTGTTCAGAGAGCACCTCAGCTGCCTTTTGCTCCTTAAGCAGTTCCCAAAACCACCAAATCTACAATAGTCTTTTACCATTTAGAGAACCCCTGCTAGCGTAGACCCTTTATAGAGCACCCCTTTTGTATAGACCTGGTTTACAACACCCAATTATACCACACCTCTCCATTTTCTCTCCCCACTGTGAAAACAGAATTCAACCTAGCATTATAGATGGTCAGTTTCCCTACATTTATGCGACCAGATTGACATGCGTATCTTGAGGCAGTGCAGCAACTAACTCATGTACATTGACAACCTCCTACTCTTAATCACCCAAGTACAATTTGTGAAAGATGCCTCTACAATAAGAATCTGGAATCCTTGTTCTCTCATGCATAGAACAGTAGCACTGAACAGGTTGTCAGCTCATATACTACACCTCCTTCACAAACCATGCACTCAACACATAAACCATCATACGTGGAGGTACTCACTAGAAACCTACCTAAACACCAGAGACCTTCCAAACACAAACATGCTACACCTAATACAGCACATACAGCCCTCAATACACATAAAAACACAAGCACCAGTGTCTCACCAAATAAGCCTCTAAAACAAAGCACATCTAAACCAAATTGTTTAGTCACAGGTGGCTCCATTGTGAGACACACAGATGTCCCACTCACCAGGCTGGACAAGGAGAAGGTTACGGTCAGCTGTCTATCAGGTGCCAGTATCTGTCAGATCACGCATGCACTCAAGTCTCTCAAGAAAAAGCACCGTTATAGTTCAGGTTGGTGTGAATGACTTGAAACGTACCTCACTGGACTATATGACGAGAGACATGCTTGAGCTCTCTAAATATGTGTCCCAAGCAGGTATGTCCCCAGCCTTGAGCAGCATTCTACCCTCACCTAGGATAAAACAATATAAACAAAAAATGATTGACTTTAACAGTTGGCTTAGTTTCTGGTGTCATTCTAAGGGGATCCAGTTCCTGTCAGCCTGGGATAACATGGTTGATAAACCAGGCTTCATTGCCAGAGATGGTCTTCACCTGTCACTTCTAGGCTTTTGGCTACTGGCTAAGGCACTTGCATCTCCCATAGTGCCTTTTTTTAGGCAAGGTCTCAAGAACAAAATTTCTGACGTGAAAATATCACTTACAAATAAATTAAAGGTTATGCTGCTAAATGCTAGGAGTTTAAATCAAAAACTGTACAGTGTGGAAGCACTGTTCTCCCTGGAGGATGTTGACGTCTATGCAGTCACAGAAACTTGGTTCAGGGCTGCAGAGAGAACACCAGCCTTGCAAGGATACAATGCCTTCCTCACTTTCAGACTGCAAAATAAACATGGGAGAACCAAATGAGGAGGAGTATCTATCTTCATCAATGATAAATACACCTCTATACTGTTAGACAGGAAAACAGCATGGAGTTAGTCCAAGTTCAACTAAATGTGGGTAAGACCCCCCTTCAAGTCATCTTTAGCTATAGCCCCCCTTCAGTGAACCATGATACCCATGCTGCTTATTTGGACCTACTTGAGTCAATCAAATTACAACCAAACACTCTAGTCATGGGCATTTTTAACTATCCCTTTATTGACTGGGAAACTTATATATTTATTTATTGCATTTGTTAACTGGGAAAGTCTACTGGGCCTAGGTGAGCCTATTTTCAGTAGAGGCCCGGGGGGAAAAGCTCTGCATAACATTAATAGTACACACAAGAAAGCACAATATACAGTGTATATACAGTCTCAATGCATGAAAATAAATATTAAACGCACTGGTACAAGTTATTTACAAACATTACACATCAACACTGTATACAAATTAATCATTGAGGATGGAGTTAGTCAGGTAGGGTAGTAGTTTTGATTGTTACTTGTTGGAGTTCTGTAGGCATAAGCAGTTGAATTCAGCAAGTCAGAGAGAGCTCCTAAGTAGTGATATTGTAGAGGGATATAGTAGTGGATCAGGTGTTAGGAGGTACTATTCTGGCACAAGTACATTGCCAGAGAGAAAAGAGCTGTGATCTGAGAGACTTCTTAAAGAGAGCAGGATTACTAATTGTTCTGATAGAAGGTGGGAGGGCATTCTATAGTTTTGAGACAGTAAAACAGTATAGCATTTGACCAGCTGCAAGGTTACATTTTTCAGCTTTCAGCATCATTGTGTTTTTGGATCTTAGTGGCCTGTTAGGGTGGCATGTAGTCAATAAGGAGGAGAAGGAGGGGCAAGTTGAAGGCTTGTACATGAGATATTGTGCAGTGCTTAATTGTGAATAAGTGAGGTAGTGTGGGAGTTCAAACCAGTTTAGCTGTTGTAGAGAAAAGCAGTGGTGTACTGAGTTTTTTGAATTTGTTACAAATTTGGCAATCTTGTGGTAACATGAGTCCAGTTTGGTTTTCAGGAAGGACTGAACATTGTTGAGGATTGGGGCACAGTATCGTAGAGATGGTAGCAAGAAGGATGATGCTAGAGCTTTTTTAGCAGTAATATTAAGGTAGTGTTTATGTCTATAGAGGGTACCTAATTTTTGATGTGTTTTTTTGATGTTACTATTGATATGGAGGTCGAGTATAAGATTTTCATCAATAATAACTCCAGCAGTGTGGCACTTTTAACGACTTCAATGAGAGTATTATTATTATTATTATTATTATTATTATTATGGGATTGGACAGAAAAATCATTCTTGCTCAGAATGGTAGTTTTTTGGGGGGAGGGGATATTACAAGTTTGGTTTTATTGGGATTTAGGGCGAGGTGGTTGTTTGACATCCAAGTTTTGTTTGAAGTGTAAGCATTTTGGGTAAGATGTTGTAACTCAGATATAGATTTGGCAGTGCAGATGATTGTAGAATCACCTGCATATTGGATAACTGTGCCATGGGTAAGAGTGATGTGGAACTTGTTAATGAATATACCGAAAAGGAGGGGACCTTGTATAGATCCTTGAGGTACACCTGTGGTTGTGTTGAGAAAAGGTGAAAAGGAGTGTTGCCATTTGGTGGATTGTTGCCTATTGGTGAGATAGTCTGAGAACCAGTTTAAGGTATGGGGTAAGAGACCCAAGCTGGTGAGTTTTGTGAGCAGAAGGGGATGTGAAACCCTGTCAAAGGCCTTAGAGAGATCTAGGAACAGTGAGGAGACTATGTAACCAGCATCACATGCCCTGTTTACTGTGTCCATAAAGGATGTGACCTGGCCTGAAGCTGTGCTGTGTGGGGAAAAGTATCTGGCTTTGGGCAAGATAGTTAAGAAGTTGAGTGTGAAAACATTTTTCTAATATTTTAGAGATGGGAGAGAGGATAGCAATGGGTCAGAAATTAGAAATATCAGAGTTGTTGCCATGTTTATGGAGTGGAAGAACAAATGCTTTCTTCCATATGTTTGGTATACCGGACTCCTAAATAGATCTGTTGAGGAATATGCTGACAGGATAGGCAATGGAGTTTGCAGATAGTTGTAGAAATTCAGCAGGTAAATTGTCTGGTGCATTAGTACAAGGTTTGAGTTTATGAAGCAGTTTGTTTATAGTGGAAGTTGGTATAGATGAGCATGAGAATAGAGAAGTAGTAGTAATATGTTGGGAGGGTGGCCTAATGGTTAAGGTGTTTGCCTTACAAACAGAAGATGCAGGGTTTGAGTCTCACAAGGGAGAATTGGCTAGGCATAAAAAGGCTCACAAAGGCAGTTAGTCTAGTACTAATCTATGAACCTATATGAGTACCAACATGCTTGCACAAAGGTTCCTGGACTTTTGTGAACACTAATGCCATGGAATAAATAGTATGCCACCCCACAAGAGGCTCAAATATTCTCAACTTGGTCCTCACCAACATGGGTGACTGTTGCACCACCACACGTATAGGACTCTCACTGGTTAAACCTGATCACAAATCAGTCACATTTGAAGTAGCTATAATACCTAAACCCTTCTTAGGTGAAATCAGGTTAAAAAATTTCACCAGAGCTAATTATACTCTCCTAAGGGATGGCATAAATAACTTCCAAGCTCCTGTTCTCACAGATTGCATTGATAACTAACTATAGTAAGGTATACACAAATGCCCTGTACAAACACTTTAACAAATGTTGAATCAAAAACTTCCAACAACAGCAATGGCAAGATAAATTGTAGCAAGCAGTCCTTAATCTTCAATAAAACTTTTATTGACAATAGGCTTCATCAGACTTATGTTACAAAGCATCCCTTCAAACATTTAAAAGCCCTCCAGGGATCATGATTGCTGCATTTAAAATACATTGTTGTCTTAAAGTGCATATAAATACATACCTTCATGGTAAAAATTGCAATACTCATGAAGGAAGAAACCAAGGTAAATATATTATAAGTGATGTCATAAATATTTATAAATATATAAACAGATTAAATACATTACCATCTATTTAAAACGTGAGGAAATGAACATTGTATAGTAGCCACTAAGGATAACTCATACATTCCATCGTGATACAATACTACTGATATACTAACTAACAGACAACTAAAACGTCTAAGTGACTTTTGACAGACTCAATAACTATATTAAATATAGGCAAGGAATAAAATTGTACTAGCAGGCATAAATATTGTACAAAACCTCATAGAAGTTCATTTAATTCAAAATATTTTTCTGTACAATTATATTTAATGGATATTATATACACTATCATTTGTACAAGAAGTCATCAAACTAAGGTGTTTATATAGAGATATGTCATCATTCTGTCAATAAATCTCATACACTTTATAAAGACATGAATGTTGTATGAGCCCTCTAATTCTTCAGTCATTACCAACTAGTCAAATACATCAGCAGATGGTACAAATAGTATTCAATACTAATAAAAAACCACATATTGTATGGTATGTTGGTAAAATCATGTGCATCATGGTCTATATATTCTCCTGCTCTTCAGAAAGGGTTTTATCTGTACCTTATCATTGAGGCCAGGTGGTTCATCAGCTCTCATTCTAATAATCCACCTGGTCTCACATTCCAATGTTCTATTGACAAGATCTCCACCTCTTAAACCCTGTGTGAGTGTTTGTATGATGTAAAAGTTGAAAATATGTTCAACCCCTGCTTCTTTATGATGTCTTGACAGCGCATTCACATCAGATCCTATTCTGATTTGATAATTATGTTCAATATAGAAGGACAGACATGATATGCAGGTAGCCAAATAAACAACATTTCTAGTTTCACAGTTGGTGTTAGTGTGAAAGATGTACTTACGTGTTGTTATAGGATGTATAAACTCAGTGTTCAAATTAATGAAACTACATTGATTACATTTACCACAAGGTAAAGTATTTGAGTTTATACCTATGTTGATATTATAATAGCCTCTTTAAGTTGGGATGATTTTTATGTCACTTTCGGTTTAGGACCCACAACCTTGCTCACTTTCTTATCTGATAGAAGGATATCCCAATGCTTATACATAACCTTTATTACTTCTGAACTCACTTTACTGAAGTACATGGTGGCTCTAACTGTGTCAGTAGATACTTTCGTCACCTCTAGTTGTTCTTGTTGTTCCAGGAAATAAGGTCTAGCTCTATTAGATCTCATTGAGTCCACTTCTATAATAGTCTCATTGATCTTTTGTTCATCATACCCCCTATCCAAAAATCTTTTCTTGAGGTCATGAACTTCTGACCTATAATTATCCTCACTGGGGTTCAACCTGGACGCCCTCATAAATTGTCCTTTCAAAACATTGTTAAAAACATGTAGGGGGTGCATACTTTGTTTATGAAGTAAATTATTTCTGTAGCAACCCTTTCTATGAATGGACGTATTCAACAAACCATTAGTAAGTCTGTATATTTCTACATCCAGGAAGGAGATGTTAGTTCTAGAAAAGTTTAAAGTAAATTTCAAAAAATTGGTAGAAGTATCCATATAACTGACAAAACTTTTTAGGGATTCTTCATCCCCTAACCAAACAAAGAGGAAGGTCACACTCAAGAACTGTACATACATCCATACATCTATTATATATTGATCACATCATATGAACTTATCTTCCCAAGTAGCCATGACTAGATTGGCGTAGCTATTCGCACATGGTGTGCCCATAGCTACGCCATCTGTCTGTAGGAACAATTCATCATCAAATACGAAAATATTGTTCGTTAAGATTGTTTCGAGATATAAGGCCACTAAGTCCACTTTTGTATTTGTGAACTCTGAATAATCTAATATATAGTTGATGCCCACCTCATTTGGGATTACGGTGAATAGGCTCACAACATCCAAAGTCACTAACAGGAATGGTTGGTCATCCCGCAATTGTCTTGTATAGGTGTATAAATCCAATAAAAAATGTTTACTATCCTTAAGTATTCTAGTGTTCTCATCTACTAGAGGTCTTA
This sequence comes from Protopterus annectens, assembly GCF_019279795.1. Lineage (NCBI taxonomy): Eukaryota > Metazoa > Chordata > Ceratodontiformes > Protopteridae > Protopterus > Protopterus annectens. Next base: position 238,256,491 of record NC_056751.1, read on the forward strand.
GGATATTCTCTATATATATATATGTTCCAGGATCTGAACCCAACCCCTGGCCCTTCTACTCGGTCCATGGGCGGGTCTATTAAGGATTTGTGAATTTTCGCAGCCCTGACTACCGGTATTACTGGATCCTTAACCTTAAAGAATTCATACAATTCCTTAGTAATGTCTGAAGACATGAGAAGGTCATCTAGCATATAATATACGCTAAAAACTTTATCCATTACTATTTGAAAATCTATCTTATTATATGATGTATCATTATTCAAAAGTTGTCTCATCTTCTCATTATAATCTAAAGTGTCTATCAAGACAATTAATCACCAATGATTCATCATTCCTTAGGTCATTTAGTGCTTTCCTTTGGTGATAGTTTAAATTTTGTTTATGCTTTATGGCCTTTCTATTTTGGTAATAGTCATATATATCATTCTCCACCACATTGCCAAATACCTCAATTGCAGGATGTAACTGAATTGTACTTTCCTAATGAACAACTTCGTATCAATGACAGTATCTACTACATCACTATTCTTAGTGGGAATAAAACTCAAGCCTTTGTTTAGGACCTGTTCCTCATATTTATTCAGTACTCTGCTAGATAAATTAATAACTAGTGATTCGATATCTCCCACATCTTCTTCAGTGTGGGACCATGCCTGTCTGCCTCTGCTTGGCAGACCGTCTCCTTTCCAAAAAATGGTCTTTTGAGGAATTGTTACTGTTATCCTTCGGTCTAACCACTATTTCATTTGATGTTAACTTTACATTGGTAGATGTATTAGTGCATGACAGTGAGTCCCCTCTCAACCCATTACTATCTTCACACTGTATTCTATCTATTCCTATGCCTATCGTGGAAGTATTCCCTTGATCCATTGAAAATGCTTCATTCCCTACAATCAAATTATGTCTACCTGCTTGTATAACATCATACATACTGGTGTTTGTCCTGAAACACCTGACTGAGTCTCTACATCATTCATCTCTCTAACGGTTTTAGGCATGTTACTATTAAATTCCTAACCTTGTACATCATTGTTACTTATTACTGTTAAAATCTCATGTCCCTAGTTATTTTATGCTTTTTGGATCAAATAAACGTTTTCCAATAACGTAATATCATCTAAAACTTTCTCCATTTTCATTATACTTTGTCTTAAAATCTCCAAACAATTTATTCACTAAAAGTCTTAGCCTATTTTCCTCAGGTGTATGAAAATCGACAAGAAGTCTCATGTAATTAAAGCTCAGCTCAAGGTTGAGCTGCTGCCGGCATCTTTAAAATGAGCCCGCAGCGGTACAATCTTTTGTTCAAGCAGGCTTCAAAATAGTGCCTTTGTACCTGTAATTTCTTCAATTTTTCAAAGTCCTGCAAATCCTTCGAAACATTTGAGTTATGCATGGCATTGTTATTGTCCATTGTCCCTTCAATATTAGGTTCAAAAATGTGGGCAGAGTATACGGAAGTTCAATACTTTCACTATTCTGAATATCCACGTTCGCCATCCTCCTGGGGTGCTGTTCCGACCAAATAAAATATACAAAAGTAAGTCCAAATGCATGAGAGCACACCAACGGAGACGGGAACAAGCGTATAATAAATAATAAAGTCAAAATTTGAATCAAATACCATATACGCTGCTCCCTATGGCAATGAAACGCAATGTAACTTCCAACAATAGCAATGGCAAGATAAATTGTAGCAAGCAGTCCTTAATCTTCAATTAAACTTTTATTGACAGTAGAGTAGTATTGTATCACGATGGAATGTATGAGTTATCCTTAGTGGCTACTATACAATGTTCATTTCCTCACGGTATATTACTAAGGCTTTTAAGTGATATGTTTTTAAATAGATGGTAATGTATTTAATCTGTTTATATATTTATAAATATTTATGACATCACTTATAATATATTTACCTTGGTTTCTTCCTTCATGGGCTTTTAAATGTTTGAAGGTAAGGACTGCTTGCTACAATTTATCTTATATGGTATTTGATTCAAATTTTGACTTTATTATTTATTACTTTAACAAATGTATTGACACAGGTGTACCTGATAGGATCAAAAGAAGATCCTCAAGAAAAAACAAGCCTCCCTGGTGTGCATCTAGCATTACTATGTTATACAACAAGAGGAAGTTGCTATCTAAGAATAAAAATGATCAGTCCCAGCACTAGAAGAACATCCTTCTCTGCTTGAGGAAACAAATATGACAACTTGTAAAATCCTCTAAGGGCAATTTCGAAAAAAATTGGTAATCATAGTTAGGGATAATGATAAGGCATTCTTCAACTATATCTGTAACCTAAAAGGTAGTACACAGATGTGTGCTGAACTAGCTATGGATGGCATCACACACACTGATCCTGCAAAAATAGCTAACCTGTTAGTTGACAGGTTTGGCAAAAATTTCACCCTCCCCAAACATTACACAAAGCATTCCCCTCTACATCTCCCCCACCTTGCATCTCCAAAGAGCGAGTCATTAATGCTATCTTCAAGGCCAAAAGCACAGCCTCTGTGGAACCAGATTGCATCCCAGTTTGTGTTTTAAATGGTCTAAAACATGAATTAGCAACTCTATTAGGTACTCTCTTCAACCACAGCCTAAGTAGTGGTTTTGTCTCTGCTGAATGGAAAACAGCAACTGTCACCCCCTTCATAAACAGGGTACAGCAACAGACCCTGGGAACTACAGTCCCATAAGCTTAACCAGCCTTATCTGTAAGGCCATGGAACGAATCATCATGGACCTTATAAAAAGGATGTAGGTGATCTCTTAACCTTTGATCCAACACAGTTTGTTTTTTGTCAAAGGCAGGTCATGCCTGTTAAACCTGGTGGACTTTTTCAAAAACATCACCAGAGCCATAGATGAAGGGAAATCTGTTCATACAGCTTACTTTGACTTAGCCAAGGACTTCAACACAATCCCACATTCAGGTATCATTGATAAACTCTCCCAGCTGTCAATCCTATCTGTGGGAACAGGAGCTTGGAGAGATTGAATATCAACCTTTATGTCCTCAGGTGGGTTGCTAAATGGCTCACCGACAGATCACATTCAGTCAAAGTGGAGGACTTTACCTCAACCAGCAGACCTGTCACCAGTGGGGTTCCACATGGGTCAGTGCTGGGCCCCCTATTGTTTGGAATATACGTCTCAGAAGTCCAGGCCAAAACAGAAGAGCTGTGGCTGACTAAGTTTACTGACGACTGCAAATTAGGTGCAGTCACTGAATCCCCAAACAATGTCAATATACTTCAAGAGGGACTTACACAAACCAATGATTGCTGACAAAGCCATGGACTCAAATTCAATGCTAAAAAGTGCATTATCATCCCTTTCAGTAAAAACAACATCTCTGCAGACTATCATATGAATAATAATACCCTAAGTAACAACTCAGTAGTGAGAGACTTGGGAACGCAAGTTGATAGCCTAAACCTTGACAACCATGTATCTACTGTGGTAAGGAAAGCATTCTACATTGCACACCTCATTAGCAAAGGCATTGCTTCAAGAGTGAAAGAGATCATAACTCCCCTGTACTTGACTCTCATCAGGCCAATAAGTGAGTACAATGCTCCCTTTGGTATTTACCTTACCAGGCACCTACAACAACTTGAGAGAATTCAGAGATTTCTAACCAAGAAAATTCAGGGTCTCGAGCACGTCATACATTGACAGACTGAAGTCAATGTCACTGTACTTATTAGCATATATACTGCTTAGATGAGACTTGTGCCTGGCCTACAGAGTAATCTTTGATCCAAACCTAATGGAAATGCTGCACATTCACAAGTCAAATGGGACAAGGGTCATCTGCTCCAGGGACCTTAACCTGGCTTGCGACATAAACAGGACCTGCTGGAGAGATAGATATGTCTCTCAGAGTTTGCCACTCCTCTATAATAGGCTACTAATTCACATCAAACAGATCCCCTCTATGACCCTGTTTAAGAGTAGCTGGAATGACTGGATGAGAAACTGTAAATTCCTGCCAGAGATTTCACCTATGACCCTCCTAGACATGGGCAGTTGTTGCTAACTAAGATCTCAAGTTTTGGCAAGATCTTTTGTATTGGGTTCTCTAGTATTATATTGGGTACACATAGCTAGGCTTATAAAGACCTTCGGGTCAAAAGCCAGTTACCGACCTATGAACCTATGAATCTGCAACTTTAAGGCAAATGTGTACTCTGGCCTTGATGACAGTGTTTCAATTAAGCCTACACCAAAATGTGGAAGTGTTAGATAATATTTCATTGGTCTATTTTATCATGTGAGTGTTTAATTGAATTTCTTATAAAAGCACTGCTTTTGATTCTGTTTTTATTGCCTGAAAAAGCATATTTTGTGTCAAAGTTTGGAGTCTGCATTTTCATAAAGTTGAGTAGAGTTGCTAGTTTTAGTGCATTGTTTTGAACTACTGGGTACACAGACAATAACAGTTCATGAGCTACACACCAGTGGCAGCAATAAATTAAACAAAAAAGGACACATATAGATCACCCTCCCTATCACAGCAGCAAGGATAAATGATCGTATATACTAGAATTGGGTTATACAGGTTTGTCAAGTGTACAGACTTTACACTCCCCCTTCGATAAGTGTTTGCTAACATAATTAATGTATGTTGAACAGTACATTAGTATGATGGTGTATCCAGCCTTTTTTACCATCCCCTGCAATGGCATGTCAACACCTACATACAGCAATACAGCACAGCACATAGAGAATTACAAAATGCTTATGAATACTATATATTCATCTGTACATCTTGGCCATCTCAGGGTTTGGCATGATGGTTAAAGTCTTTACCTCACAGATGCAAGGTACAGGGTTTGATTATGACCTCTGGTTATTGTCTAGGCTTGAAATAGTCTGCAAGACTGACAGCATAGTTTTTGAGTCTTGGGACTGCAGGAATCTTGGAAACTTGAAAACAAAGCATTTGGACTACATTTTGCAACCATGAAATTACATTTCAACTACATTTAAAATACTGCACTTATCATTTAAATCAGTTCTGAGTCTTTACTGTTCTGTTTGCTCTGTATCTGATGTTAAAGCTATTAATTAAAGTTATTTTTATATTTGCAGTGCTTTATAGTTTAGTATTTTCAAGTGGTTCTGTGCTCTACCTAGGTGTTTAAATCATTAATACATGAGCTCTCATTTTACTGCATGTTTACTATCTCTCTTCTGAATTTTCCCATCCACCCACCCTTTTCCTGTTGTGCTTTTAAACTTGGAGGCTTTTGAGCTGCCCAACCATACTGTATACCTGGCCCAAGAAGCTCCTTCCAGTCTTATCTTCTCTGCTCAGTGTATGCGTGTATGTGTGTGTGTGCGTGTGTGTGTGTGTGTGTGTGTGTGTGTGTGTGTGTGTGTGTGTGTGTGTGTGTGTCTGTGTGTGTGTATGTCTGTTTCTCTAATTGCTGGCTTGCCTGTCTTTGAATCACATTGTAACTATGGGTAGCTACTTGTTTGATTTGTTTCTGATACCTTTTCATTTTTGGCTAACTACAATGTGTTTTCACATTAAGAAGACTGGGACTGTAATTATAGTGACAGTAGAAAGGTAGCCTGACCTGTCTGAGTTGAGAAACACACAGGAAGGCTTTAAGTAATAATTATTTGTTGTAGCTAGTTATTTGATTTGTTTTTGATACCTTTCCACTTTTGGTTAACTAAAGTGTGTTTTTAAATTAAGAAGACTAGGCCTGTGACTCTAATGGCAGTAGAAAGGTAATGTGGGCTGTAGAGTCATGGGGGCTGCTAAAGTGTCAGTTATTTGTTGTAGCAATTGGTACATTTTCACTTTTGTCTAACCAAAGTGTGCTTTTATATTAAGAAGATTAGGACTGCAATTCTAGTGCCAGTAGAAAGATAGCCTCATCTGTCTGAGTTAGGAGACACACAGGGAGGATTAACGTTCTATTGTTTCCATCAGCCAAAGAGCTTTTTAGAGACATGGTCATTTTATTGTTAATCTGCACTTGAGAGCTACTTTAGCTGTGATTTTACACTAACATTTTCCCAGGATCTTCCAATCTTGTGGCAGAAGTTGTTTACATGGTCTCTCTAAGCTGGAAAGCACTCCAGGGAGCTCAAAGTGTAGTTGTTTATTGGCCAGAGGGCACAAGTTAGTTTTCAGCTTTTCTTCTGTCTACTATAAATTAGGTGCCTTTGTGCAGTGCTGCTCACCATGCAGTGATGGCTAGTAGTGCCCTGCATAATAGCAAATGCTTAGTCTTTAAAATTTACCTATAAAGCTAGTATTTAGAACTTTAACCTGTAACACAAAAAAGCTTTGTACAAAGCTAAGCTTAGGGCAGGCAGTTAACAAGTTGAGCAGCATTTAATACCAGATCATAGCACTATCTAACATCTAGCCTTAACCCTAGATACCACTCAGGTGACCTCTGTAAAACTAGGTCCCTAAACCATAATAGTCTAACCCTAATACAGGTCCTGACAACATGAACATGCAATTTTCCAATTTCTCTGTAGCCAGCTTGGTAGATATGGGCATCCTGAGACAGTGTAGCAATTCTCTCAGATACTCAGACAACCTTTTAATCCTTAAAGAGACTAACACAGCATATAAGAGATGTACATACTTAAATTCCTTGGAGGTAAAAGTATTACTTACAAACAAGGTTGTCAGTAACATGCACACTACATCCTTCACACATATTCCTCACCACATACATAGACCTTCTGATGCTGAGGAATTTAAAAAGAAAGTTTCCAAACCTTAAAGACCTCCTAAGCCATAAAATGGCAACACGTATCCTCAGCAATCACTAAAGCACACACCAAAGGCAAAACATACCATACACAAACCTACACCCAATGATCCCCCAAGAACACATCCCATAAAATAAGTAAATACTTTACCTAGTACACTTGTCATAGGGGATTCTGCTGTATGATACAGAGGTCCTACTCACCAGGCTGGACAAGGACAAGATAACAGCTACTTGTCTATCTGGAGCTAGGATCTACATGCACTCAGGTCACTGCACCACAGGTACCAATAGGATTTTATTTATTTATTTATTTATTTATTTATTTATTTATTTGCCATTTGTTAACTGGGTTAATCTGCCTTAGCAGATATCCTTTTCAGCAGAAACCCAAGGAGAAATGCTCCAAATACAGAATTAAATTTGTTACAATGAAAGACAAATTTAAGCAAACGTGCAAGGAGAATACGATTCATCTTATACAAACTTTGAAACAGACAAACAATCTTAAAAATACATGGATTGAAACGATGTACAGTAAAAGATTAGATAAGAGGGAAGGAAGGACATGTATGTGGAAAGGAGGGAAATATGGAAGTAGGGAACTATAAGGTATAGTGTGGAGTCTAGTAAGGAGACTAGTAGGGAATGGACAGAGAAATGGACATAAGATATATGTGAGCTTTAGCTAATACAGGAATTAGGATTGAAAAGGGTGCTAGTTACTGAAAATAGAAGTGAAACATACAAGCAGGAGAGTATAAGATGTAAGAAAATAGAGACAGTGGATGAGAGGGAGAATAAGATGGGGGGTTGCTTCAAGTAAGATCTTTACAGGGGCAGGTCCAGGAGTTGAGAAGGGATTCCTTTAGGGCAAGTTTGAAATTGGGAGAGTTTTGGCATGATCTGATATAGAGAGGGAGTTTGTTCCAGAAAGCTGAGACTGCGTGACTATAGAGACTTTTTCTATGGATTTATTAGGTTTGGAAATTTGGAGGAGGTGTTGGTCAGAGCTTATCTCCCCTTATGTCCCAGTTAGGCACATAAGGGGAGATGAGAGTTGCTAATGAAGGACAGGCTATGGGTTGATGAAAGATGGTATGTGTCAGGTGAAGTTGAAGCAGAAGGAGTTGATTATGGAATTCTAGCCAGTGGAGATTTTTTTAAGGAGAGGCAGTGGTGAGAGCAATAGGGGAGCTTAGTGGCAGATCTAGCTATTTTGTTATATGTAAGTTTGAGTTTGGTTAACATATTTTTTGGAGGTTAGTAAAGATAGGGACGGTGTTTGTAAGGGTATGTGGAAGGTAGGCTTGAGCAAGGGATAATTTAGATTCTTGTGTAAGGAGTGTTTTATTTCTGTAGAGCAATCCTAGTTTCTGGTGGGTCCTTTGATGCAGTTATTGATGTGGGTGTCAAATTTTAGGTTGTCATCTGTAAGTACCCGAGAAGTTTAGTATGAGACTCAACCTGAATACTTGTGTTGTTTAATGAAGAGACTGAGAAGGAATATTTGAGGTACTGGAGGGTTTTCGGGAGGAAGAGAATAAGTTTAGTTTTATTGGGGGTTAAGTAGGAGTTGGTTTGTTGTTAGCCATCTTTCAATAGAGTATAGTGTGTCTTGAGTGAGGGTATGTAGGTGGGACAGACTGTCAGAGGTAGAGATGATGGTAGAATCATCTGCATATTGTATGAATTTAGAGTGGGGGCAGGATTGGAAAAGATCATTAGTAAAAATGTTAGAAATAGTAGGGGACCCAGGATGGAACCTTGGGGGATGCCAGTTTGAATGGGAAGGATAGGAGAAGTAGCAGACCTCCATTTGACAGATTAAGCTCTATTTGTTAGGTATGAAAAGAACAAGTTAAGAGTGGAGGTAGAGTGGTTGAAGGAAGCAAGTTTGAAGAACAGGAGGTTGTGAGATACAGTATCAAAAAACTTTGGTCAAGGAAGAGGGAAAACACTAGTTTGTTATTATTGAGAGAAGTGGAGACGGAGGTGGTGAAGGACAGTAGTGCGGCAGTAGTGCTATGATGAGGGTGAAAACCATGTTGGGTTGAGGTGAGGAGATTTTCCTGAATGGGATGTGCAATGAGCTATTTGTGAATACATTTTTCAAGAATCTTTGAGATAGGGAATAGAATAGCGATAGGCCTGAAATTTAAGGGGTCAGTGAAGTTACCACCTTTATGTCAGGGTATAATATAGGACTTTTTCCAGACGTGAGGGACAAGGTTTTCCTGAATTGACCAATTAATAAGTATAGAGACTGCATAGGCAATAGTGGGGGCTGCAAGTTTGAGGTATAAAAGAGGCAAGTTGTCAGCTGAAGAGGAACAGGGTTTAGGTTTATAGAGTAGAGACTTGATAAAAGATGTGGGGATTGGCTTGATTGAAAAGATAGTTTGGTGGGAGGGAGGGGGAGGGGTGTCATGGTTGGTATTTGTGTTAGGTTTGATTAGTTTTTGTATAGAGTCTATGAAGAAGGAGTCCAGAAAAGTGGCAGTTTCAAGAGGGGAGCTGTTTGGGGAGGGGTTAGGAGGAGTAGGGTTTCCAGGGTTTAAGAGCTTATTAATGGTACTCCAGAAATTTTGGGGTTGGAGTGGGGGCTTCTCTGAGGGTTAAGGTAAAAGCATTTTTTTGTCAAGGATGATTTGTTTTCTGTGGTGTTTCAAAGTTCCCTATAGTGCTGGAGGGGGTTTTGAGTTTATTCCAGGTTGTCCATGCATTGTCTCGCTTCTGCATGAGGGAGAGAGTATCTTTCCTTATCTATGGAGCAAAGTTGTTTTTAATTTGAACTCTTCTAGTAGGGGACAGGGAGTTGAGAGTGTTAAGGAAGATGATATTGAATTTGAGAACAGCTTCTCTGAGGGGAGGTGCTAGAGAAAAGACCAGTTCATTGATGAGAGTGCTTGATTAAATATATCAGGGTTAAATTTAGATAGATTATGACAGTCCCTATATATGTGTGTTTTTGAGGGTTGGGATAGGTGATGCTGTATAGTGGTAGGGTGGTAGGGTGATGATCACTAAGTGTGTCAGGGAGAACAGAGGAGTTATTATACTGGTCGGGATGGGAGGTAAGTATCCAGTCTAGAGTGGAGCTGGTATTTGATTGTTGATTAATACGAGTTGGGGAGGTGATGAGTTGGGAGAAGCCATACAGATTAATGCTAGCATGGGGGTTCTATCATAGTCCATGTGGATGTAAATGACCTCAGACATACCTCACTAAACTATATGAAAATAGACATTATGGATCTCTCTGAATATATGTCACAGACAGGTACGTGCCTTGCATTGAGCAGCATTCTACCATCACCAAGGATGGTGCCGCAGTATGAGCAGAAAATTACTGATTTTAATAACTGGCTTAATTACTGGTGTCACTCCAAGAAGGTCCAATATTTATCAGCATGGGAAGATATGATTAATAGACCACATTGCTTTGATAAGGATGGTCTGCACCTCCCCCCTCCCCTCAGGCTTTTGGGTACTGGTTAAAATGTTATCCACCCCTCAGAGCCTTTTTTTAGGCAATATCAAAATGTCAAAACTACCAACACAGCAACAAAAAAAAAACACTCAAAGCAACCTTAAGGTGTTCCTCCTGCTCAGTACTAGACAGGGGCTAAAGGAGGAGGTGTCTCAATCCACATTAGCAACAGATACAATTCCAGCTTGGCTAAAGAGAATGATATCCTGGAGTTCATCCATGCCCGAGTCTCCACAGATAAGGTTTTTTACCATGTCCTGGCCAGCTACAGGTCACCCTCTATAACCGACAAAGCCCACATCTCTTACCTAGACTCACTAGAGAAGCTCACTATCCAACCAAATACCCTCTTGATGAGACTCTAACTACCCCTGTATAGACTGAGAAACACACACTGCCTCTAATTCACAGCCACATTTCCTGGATTTTATCAACACAAATACCCTGGACCAGATAGTGCGCACTGATACCTCTCAACTGTACAGATTTCAACAGAATGTCCAGATTTTGGCCTCATATTTTTGGACTATTTTTCACAGAATTGTGGTTTTCTAGCAAATTAGTGGCAAATTGTTGAAGACTGAAGTTAGAAAATAATGACAGGCATTTGAGTTTCAGACTTCATCCTTCAGAAAATTCATGCTAATGCAAAACCCATTGTTCTTTCAATTTTCTAAGTTTGTAAAAGCAATATTTAAAAATTGTCCCTATTTTTGGTCCTTTGTCCCACTTTTATTAATGGCTTTGTCCAGATTTCTTGCCCTAAGAGGTTAAGAGGTATGTGCACACTCCAACCAGAGGAGCAAACATACTGGGCCTAGTACTCACCAACATGGGATAGCATTGTATCCTCCCCTGTGTCACATCCTCATTGATGAGGTCAGACCACAAAGCTGTTTCCTTTTAAATAAAACACAACCCAGAAAACTCAACTAAAACTGTAACAGGACCTATTCTAAAGCAAACTACATTCTATTAAGTGATAGTTTGTAAAAATCCATGGCTGCCCAAACCCCAAGAACATAGCTACAATTCATGGCTCCCCAAACCCCAGAAACACAACAACCCATGCAGAATTATTTACAGAAACCCTGTACAAACATGTGAATGGCTGCACTGAGGCTACTGTACCTACCTGCAGTAAGCCCAAATCCAAAACCAAAAGCAAACTCTACTGGTAGAATCCTTACCTTAACAGGGTATATAACAAAAGACAAAAAGTCATGGCCAAAATTAGAAAGAGTAACTCTCATAGAGACAAGAGCTCTCTGATTCAACGAAACACAAAACAAAGAGGTCTGATAAAATCCATCAGTGTCATTTATGAGGTCAGGATAGCCTCCCAGGCTAAGGACAATCACAAGGCCTTCTTTAGCTTAAAGGTAACATACAGCAGTGTACATAACTAGTCATAAATAGTCCAACCTTCACTGACCAGAGAGACAGAGCAAATCTACTGGCAGATAACTTCAGCAACTTCATCCTCACTACCCCCTGTGCAATCCCTACTAGCATATCCCTCCCTCAACTATCAACAGGGAGCAGGTCCTGGCGGCTTACTAAGGCCAAAAATACTACTTCAGTAGACTCCATAATATCCCCAATTGCCTCCTAAATAGTCTAAAACATGACACTGCAGAACCACTTGAGGCACTCTTCAACTACAGCCTCAAAACAGGTCACATGGTATGTAAATGGAGGACCACAATGGTCATCCCTTTTCTTAACGGTGGACTGTCAGCTGACACCATTAACTACAGACCCATCAATTTGGCAAGTCTAAAATACAATGCCATGGAATTAATTATCATGGAAATAATCAACAAGGGCATTGGCAACCTACAGACACTGGGCCCATCAGAGTTTGGATTTGGTAGGGGAAGGTCTTGCCTACTCAACCTGGTAGACTTCTTTGAGAGGGTTACCAAGGCTATGGATGAGGGGAAAATGATGCATACCACCTACCTCGGCCTAGCGAAGGTGGTCAATACAATACCCCAATCAGGTATTATTGACAAACTCTCAGAACTAGACATAATCCCAACATAGCTCACTAGATTGCTGGCTGGCTTACAGAAAGGACCCAAGAAGTCAGGATTGGTGAGAGTGCCTCCACCAGGACACCAGTCTCCAGTTTGGCATGTACTTTTCAGAAGTCAAGGGTAATGTCAAAGGTCTCTGGCTCACCACATTTGCAGATGACTGTAAACTGGGAGTTATCATAGAGTTTCTCCAGGAGATCAGCATCCTACAAGAATGTCTAACTCAAACAATTGACTGGTGCCAAAACCACAGATTAAAACTCAACATGAAGAAATGAATTATAGTTCCCTTTGGGAAACCATCCACCCAAGCTAATTATTCTGTGGATAATACACCTTTAAGAGTTACCCAATAGTTAGGGATCTGAGAATATATGTAGAAGGTAACCTGGCCGTCAACCAACATATAGCCAAGATAATCAGAAAATCATTCTACGTTGCCCAAGTCATAAGCAAGGGTATGGCATCCAGGTCCAAGGAAGTTATAGTACCGCTCTATACAGCCCGTATCAGACCAGTCATTGAGTATAATGCCCTCTTTGGCATGTACCTAACCAGACACTTGCCATAGTTGGAAAACCTTGAAAGGTTACTCACCAGGAGAATCCAGGGTATGAATGCCCTGCCCTACACAGATCACCTTAAGGTCCTATTTCTGAATTCAGTTTCTTACAGGCTACTGAGAAACAATCTATGCCTGGCATATGGATTGCTTGCACATCCACAAACCAAACAGCACCAGAAATATTAGATCCAAGGACATGAAGTTTGACTCCAACACAAACTGAACATGCTGAAGAGAGTGATATGCATATCAAAGGATCCCCACAATGTGGAGTAATCTCCCCATCCATGTGAAGCAGAGTTCATCTCTGATCCTATTCAAACAAAACCTTGATCACCGGATGAGAAATTGCAAATTCACCTCTGATCTGCCTCCAATGTCTCCGATGGCTAGAGGTCGACTGTAAGTAAATTAATCCACAACTAACATAACTCCCCCACATAACTCTAAGCTACCTTTTTACTAACATACCCCACCATATAGGCATCCAAGGTACTCAGAGACAAAACTGGGTTGGGTTGCATTGCTAGCCTTATAAAGACCCTTGTGATCATTTTTTTACTATAAACCTATGTACCTTTACATCATAATGTCAGCTGGCCATGTCAGTTAGACAACGTAATGTCACTCATACATCGAATCATCTAATCAGTGGTGTAACATGTGTACAATACAGCTACAATGATGTGTGCATGGGTGCTAATTATATGACCATAACAATCTCATATTATATGGAGAGCTTACACAGTGCTAGGATTGTACAGCAGTTAGCATACAAGAACAAAAGACCTATGTGTGCATGGGCTACTTCCTCCATGAATGCTACATTGTTTGAATCTAGCTAAATTAATATGCCTGCAATGTGAACATGATCAAGCCATCTATCACTCTGTGGCCAATTTAACCCTACATTCCATAACATTCTCCAGGAATGCATGAGTAATAATCACCTATGAGCCTAGCTTAACACATTTAATGAACACAGCAAAAATAAGCAACATTGTGCAAGTATCACACAGGACTGGGCTCCCAGGTAACAATGAAGACACCCATCATCAAGACACACACATTATGATGCCAGCATTAACAATATACTTCTTACACACCAGATAACTGTGTAATACAGAAAATATAACATCACTTTGATGATTCAATGTCCTACATATACTGTGGTTTTAATCCTCCAAAGCTAGTTACGAAAATAAAATTGCCAACGATTCCAAAGACAACTGCAAGGCATTCTATAACTATGTCAAGAATCTAAATGACAATGCTCAGATCTGCTCTGAGCTACAACAGAATGGCATTAAATATACTGATTCTACGGATATTGCCAATATCCTGGCAGATCGATTCAGTGCCAACGTCACCCTCCTCTCACCCCCTAAATGGCCCATCTCAATACTGAAAGATTGCCAAATTCCGGTAATAACGGTCACACAGGTAAAAAACGCACTCTCCAAAGCTAAGAATACAGCATCCATGGGACCAGATGACATCCCAGGCTGTGTACTACATGAACTACAAAATGAACTGGCACCTCACCTAAGTGTCATGTTTAATCATACCCTCACCTCAGGCTTCATGCCCACTGAGTGGTGCACAGCTACAGTTATCCCACTCCACAAGGGGGGATACATCTTGGATCCCGGGAACTACTGCCCTATCAGTCTGACGAGCCTGATCTACAAGGCCATGGAACGTATTATCATGGAACTTATAAATGAAGACATTGGCAACCTTAAAACACTGGACCCCACCCAGTTTGGGTTCATGAAGGGCCGATCTTGTCTCCTGAACCTTATTGACTTCTTCAAATCAGTCTCCAGAGCTGTGAACGAGGGTAAGGCAGTCCACACAGCCTATCTGGACCTTGCCAAGGCCTTTGACACCATCCCCCACTCTGGAATCATAGATAAGCTTACTAAGCTGGGCAGTAATCCCTACATTACTCGATGGGTTGCCAACTGGCTTACTGACAGAACCCACACTGCAAAAGTAGCTGACTCCAAATCCAGCTCCAGACAAGTGACAAGTGGAGTATCTCAGGGTTCAGTCCTGGGACCTCTCTTATTTGGCATCTACTTCTCTGAAGTACAGGCCAACACTAAGGGACTCTGGCTAACAAAGTCCACAGATGACTGCAAACTGGGAGCCATTATTGAATCCCCAAATTATGTGGATACTCTACAAAAGGGCCTTACAGAAACAGATGCTTGGTGCCAGAGCCATGGGCTCAAGCTCAATGCCAAGAAATGTATAGTTATCCCCTTTGGGAAAAAACATGTACCCATGAATTATCACATAGGTGGCAGTACACTAAACACCGAAAGTGTGATAAGAGACTTAGGGACACAGGTGGACAGTGGTCTCACCTTTAATAACCACATTGACACAACAGTTAGGAAATCCTTCTATGTGGCACACCTCATCACTAAGGGCTTTTCATCCAGAAAAAAGGAGGTCATTGTCCCACTGTACTCATCCCTCATTAGACCCATTATAGAATACAATCCCCATTTGGTATGTACCTCTCAAGACATCTGCAACAACTGGAAAGGACACAAAAATACCTCACTAAAAGAATCACAGGCCTAAAGCAGATGCCCTATGCTGACCACCTTAAAATATGCCAGCTATACTCTGTTGCATACCGTCTACTCTGAGACGATCTCTTCTTAACATACAAGGCCTTGTCAAACCCAGAGCTGTTGGACATGCTACACTTAAAGAAATCCCAATCCAGGGATCTAAACCTTGTCATCATAATAAAAAAAAACATGCTAGAGGGATAGGTTCCTGACCCAGAGACTCCCCAGACTCTGGAATAGACTGCCCATACATGTCAAGCAGAGCACCTCTTTGCCCCTCTTCAAAAGGAACCTTGATGATTGGATGGGAGAAAAGAAATTCACCCCGGGGATCACATCAGTTGCCCTGCTAGACAGGGGTCCAGGGAAGTAAATAGGGTGGGAAGAAATAGCCAGAGAATTGTTATGGCTAGGCTTGTATAGGCCCTAGGGTCGATAGCCTAGTACCAACCAATGAACCTAATAGAACACTTGCAAATGATATTGTGAAAGGGATAAGTATCATCCATACATACCCACCTACGTGAATGCATAACTCATTTCCACATCTGATATGTGCATGTTACTACAGTGACGTGTATGCAAATGTATATACCACTGTTTGTGGGTAATGTCATTTGTCCATAGCTCTCAACTACTTAGTGCAAGAAATCTGGACAATGATTGACATAATGGGGGGTCAATAAACCAAAAATTGGGACAGATTTTAAGTACTGCTCCTTTAAACTTAAGACATTTGCTAGAATAACAGAATTGTGTCAATGTTCATTTGAAGTCTGAAACTCAAATGTATGTAGTTATTTAGTGATTTCTAGCCTGAGATCATCCTAGTGTTTTGACAGAAAACCACAAATTTTATAAGGTACAGACCAAAAATATGAGGCATAAATCTGTACATTCTGCGACAATCTCGAGAGTTGAGAGGTATGATTATGTCTGCCATACTCTGTTCCCACTTGTCAGTAAAATATTGTGCTATGAGAGTTCAACATTGGTCACATAATCAATACACTAAATATGTTTGGCATAATAGCTGCATAAGATGATATTATATATGTGACAAAGTACAGAACTGGATAGTAATCATGTCTTACATCTCAAAACACAAAATACATGTCTCATTGCTCACCTTTGTTTAGCAATAGAAAACCATATGTTTATCAAAAAATACATATAGCATACATCACTGCAGGGAAAATACATCACATTCTATACTAGTATACACAAAAAGGATATCCCCACAATATAAATACTTTTAAAACTGACACACACAACCATCATATAATACAATGTGAGTTATTTATAACAAACACACACAAACTGTACCACAATGAACTGCTTATTTCACAATCATTTACAGGTTAAAATGGCAAAAAAAAATCTAACATATTAAAAGGAAAAACATAGCCACTGTGGAGAACACCTCCAATGTACCAATGTCATAACTATATGATGTCCAGGTGATAGTGTGAATGCAAAAAAAATCAGAGACAACAATGACAGCTGTGTATACTGTTTTTAGTAAAAAGTACAAGCCCAGGATAAAGATACAGCAAATAATGACAACTATGCACTACAAAAACATGGTCTCATAAGGAAGTAGGACTTAACAAGTGACCATCATTTAGGTTGTGTCATCAAAGTGCAAATGAACATAGGATGGACAACATCAAATGGTTTATCAAACTATAACCTGCAATGAAAAACAATCCTCATTACCTTAGCATGTCTGTTACAAGTACAAGTATAATTTGGAGAAACAGAATTAATGGTGCTTGATGGGAAAACAAACATTTGCATATGGTGAGTGCTTCAGGATACCAAGACTGATATGACAACAATGAAAGTTCGAGTGGTGGTATGCACCAGTTACATCAACAGACCACACACATACAACCCAAACCACTCTCCAGGTGATGTACCTGCTCAACACACATGGCTTTATTCAGGTCAATGTTGTCCACACCTGTTGGAATATAAAAACAAGGGAAGGGTTGAGATAAACCACAGACATGTGACACTCAGATGAAAATGTGAGTCACTCATTTAATCGAATATGTAAGCTGTTTTAGTTGCTATAAAAATGTTATCATAGATTTTAATATATTAACAGTATCCTGACTCCAGGACTGAAGCTATGTGGAATCCATGCCATATATTGTAGCATGTCAGATGCATTTTATAGTTAATTATAGGCAACCATGCACGCATATAGTCACCCAGCACACAGGGATATGAGATACCTGCCTAGAAGATGTTAAATTTAAAACTATACATGCACCCTACTTCTATCTGTTGAGCTATACATACTATGTTAGGCACACTTGCTGAATATGGTCATTTTGTACTGTCATGTGTCATATGTTATTAGATAATTTACAAAGCAAAAAATAAACATATTTGGTTTGTCAGTCATACTTCGCACATATGTACAATATATAGAAAGATACATGTATATGTATAGGTTTATGTATACAGGAATACAACTATATTAATGGAGGGATTGTCACAGGTAGATATGTTTACTGAGCAGTATAAATATCAATATACAACCAAATGGGTGCATTCTCTATGTTTTTTATTTAATTTTTTTAAACAAGAAACATCTTTATTAAATTATCACTTATGACCTAGGCAATCATGCATTCATTTATATAAATAAAAGCAAACCACATCAACATAATTTTAGTTGCAAACATTATACATAACGTATTATCTATCTAGTCACTGTCAGTCAAACATTACATAGCTCTTTCACATCCTACCTTCTATTAAACTTCATTCCTCATCTGCATGCGTTGTTCCCATGATTTCTCTTTTTTTCTATGTAATTTGCTCTTACCCTTTTCTAAAGATCCCATTTCCAGTTGTTTTATCATTGTTACTATGTTCACTACTTCTAATATGGTTGGTTTAGACTTTGATTTCCATTTTCTAGTAATTGCTTTTTGGCAGACACCATAATTAGACTCAGCAAGGCCTTACTATGTCTAGGCAATTCCAATTCTGTATCATAGCTCAAAAAATCATTCCCTTAGTCATACCAGTTTGCTCAACCAGTATTTCTGATAGAGTAGTCTACAGGGAATTTTTAAAGTCTGCCAACTCATTTCATTCCCAGAAAATATGTCCTCAATTACCTCTTTCTTCCCCATCACACCTCCAACATTTGTTATCTACCTGAGGAAAAATTATTTGGAGTATACTTGGGGTATAAAAATACTTATGCAAACACTTCCAAGCAAAGATCCTAATCTTCTAGACTTTGTTGCATATTTGGGGGACATACATATATCCCTCCATTGTTTCTTTGTGAATTGGTTATCCAAGCTCTCTTCCTAATCCTTTCTAGCCTCCTCTGATTTACTCTTATAGTTATCATTCCATTCAATATATATCTATGATCTACTAATTATTCCTCTTTTAGCAGCAGCTTCCATTCTAGATTCTACTAAAAACTCTTCCAGTGCTGGTCTTTTGCTTTGTAGCCCCCTATTTCTTTGTCTTTGTCTATACTCTGATATCAATCCTTGATAGGGAAAGCAATCTCTAGCTTGCAGTCCAAATAAATTATTGGCCTCTTCCCAGTCTATTACCTTTTCTTCTCTAATTATTTGCTCCCAATACCTTGGCTCTTTTGCAGTTATCTTCAATAAATTTCAGCCACTTCTTGCCTATTTTCTGTAGCCCTAATTGTAGTCATCCCTATCAGCAGAATCTCCTTTCTCCATTCCCGTGTTCGCTTAGTTCTTTGAATACTTTCTGCTACTTTATGAATATAATATTCTGTATGGTTATTGTTATTCTCCTTAAGGATCAGCATCTAAAATTCCAATCCCTCCTTGTTTCTTGAGATTTCCCCCTGTTTCATCATCATCCCTTTTCACTTTGAATTATAGATTTCTGCTTGTGCTGTGTATAGGAGCCTTAACCATGAAGTTCTGAAATGACCCTTCGAATCGGGTAATCCCAAACTGCATTGTTCTACTGGAAGAATCAGCTTATCCCACTTGACTGCTGCATCTTCCCCTCCCAGATAAAATCCTTTGGCTCTTTATTAATTGTTATCCACACCTCCTCTGGTTAATAAAAATATGCCAGGCCTGTGTATAAAACAAAGGGGCTTATAACATTTTAGACAATGGGCAAACTGTACATCAAAACCCTGATCGGAGAATGAGTGTTCTCCAGCAGGGTATTAATGTACGAGAAATGCCCACTGAGAAGAATGAGTCTGCCACTTCACGGAAGTTTATCAAGCCGCTGTGGAACTCGAACTGAGGAAATGGAACGGTCACATTATTTTATGCTCGCTAAGCAGCATTTTTGCTGTTTAGCGAGTGTAAAATATAAAAAAGAAGACAAAAAGGTACATGTGTGTGTTTATGTCTGAGTGTGAGTGTATTATGCATGCATGTCAGTGAGAGTGAGCCATTATTTTACACTCGCTAAGCAGCGCTTTTGCTGTTTAGCGAGTATAAAATAAAAAGAGAAAAAAAAAAGAAAATGCAGCGTGTGTGAGTGTAAGCATGTAAGAGAGAGAGAGACAGCGATTGTGTGTGTGTGTGTGTGTGTGTGTGTGTGTGTGTGTGTGTGTGTGTGTGTGTGTGTGTGTGTGTGTGTGTGTGTGTGTGTGTGTGTGTGTGTGAATGGGTACATGAAAGCAGAGACTGTGTGTTTGTATATGTGTGTGTGTGTGTGTGTGTGTGTGTGAATGGCTACATGAAAGCAGAGACTGTGTGTGTGTATATATGTGTGTGTGTGTGTGTGTGTGTGTGTGTGTGTGTGTGTGTGTGTGTGTGTGTGTGTGTGTGTGTGTGTGTGTGTGTGTGTGTGAATGGGTACATGAAAGCAGAGACTGTGTGTGTGTATATGTGTGTGTGAGAGAGAGAGAGAGAGAGAGATGGATGGAGAGAGTGAGAGAGAAAGCGAGAGTGATGTGTCAATGAATGCATGTAAGTAAGCAGAGGAGACTGCCTGTGAGAGAGATCGAGAGAGAGTGAGACTGGATGTGTGTATGAAAGCATCTAGAGACTGAGAGATTGAGAAAGAGGGTGAGACAGATCTTGTGTGAGTGAATGTGTGTGTGAAAGCAGAAGAGACTGTGTGTGTATGGGAGAGAGAGAATGGACTGTATGTAAAATTGTTGTGTTTCACTTGCTTATGTTTTTTTAAGCACTATATTATTTTTTATAAATGTTTGATGTAAAATGCATCCTCCAACACCATTAACATATACTACAGCAAGTCTGAAACAGTGGATGGAGGAACTATTTTACATTAAAATATATAAAAAAATAATATATTACTTAAAAAATAAGCAAGTAAAACACAACAATTTTACAGCAAGCCCATTGTCTAAGTGCAATAATGCCCTCCAGGATGTGTGTTAATGTGTGGCGTTGGGCCTCATAACACCCCTGGGTGGGCACTAATTACACATTAACACACACCCTGGAGGGCATTATTGCTTGCTTAACTGCTTGTACCTTGCTATCCATATCCATATAACAGAGCTTCCAATTTCTCAGTTTTTACATTATCTTTTATTTAGTCTCTTCCCACATATCCTTAGCTGCCACATTAGAATCCTTTTTAATCCATAATCCTAAATATTTCATTTTATCATGCCCCCATAAATATGGATATTGCTGAATTAATTTGTGTGTGGGTACATTAATTTATAGCAGTTGCCTTTGTTTTAGCTTTATTTATTTTGTATCTCAAAACAAAAATTGAAACTGTCTCAAAATGTTCCACAACACTGAAACATCCTTTACTGGTTTTATCAGGTATAAAATAAAATCATCTGCAAACAGAGCCAAAGCTTTTCTTGACTACCATACCAATTATATCCTTGAATTTCTAAGCCCTTATTTTCTTGCCAATGGTTCTAAATATAATGCAAACAAAGAGGAAAGAGGATACTCATGACTGGTTCCTCTGTTCAAACAGAAATTATCAGGGAGAAACCCACCCACCTTCATTTTTGCCTCCGATCCCTCATATATCCTCCTAATCAACCTTATAATTTTTTCAAGGACTGCTCATAAACTCCCAGCTTACTCTGTCAAATGCTTTCTCTGTGTCAAGACCTACCAACAACAGTGGTATTTTCTTATATTCTGCTTCCTTCTGGATCATTGATGTTTTCTTAATGTTGTCAAATATTTGCCTCCCCTCCACAAAACCACACTGATCCGTATCTTATCAATTTTGGCATCACCTTTGCCATTGTTTTAGCCATTATAGACATAAACACTTTATAATCATGGCTTATGCTTTCTTTGTGTTTCATACATTTGACCATTTGTTTCATAGCAAACACAGGAGTGTCTCAAAGTAATAGTGCATGTATGCTCTAGGAAATACATAACACCTGTACATCCCATACAGGAAAATATATGTATGCATTCACAAGCAACACTGCCACTGTCCCTAAATACCTGCATTTATATATATATATATATATATATATATATATATATATATATATATGTATATAAATGTATGTATATATATATATATATAGAGAGAGAGAGAGAGAGAGAGAGCTGTATATATATATATATATATATATATATATATATATATATATATATATATATATATATATATATATATCTTCTTCTTCTTTCGGCTGCTCCCGTCAGGGGTCGCCACAGCAGATCAACTGTTTCCATTTCTTCCTGTCCTCTGCATCTTGCTCTGTCACACCAACCACCTGCATGTCTTCTCTCACCACATCCATAAACCTTATCTTAGGCCTTCCTCTTTTCCTGTTACCTGGAAGCTTCATCCTTAGCATCTTTTTCCCAATATACTCTGCATCCCTTCTCAGTACATGTCCAAACCAACGTAATCTTGCCTCTCTGGCTTTGTCTACAAACCTTCCAACCTGGGCTGACCCTCTAATATACTTATTCCTAATCCTGTCCATCCTCGTCACACCCAGTGCAAATCTTAACATCTTCAACTCTGCCACGTCAAGCTCTGACTCCTGCCTTTTTGTCAGTGCCACTGTCTCCAACCCATATAACATAGCTGGTCTCACTACCCTCTTGTAGACCTTCCCTTTCACTCTTACTGGTACTCGTTTGTGACAAATCACTCTTGACACTCTTCTCCACCCAATCCAGCCTGCCTGTACTCTCTTCTTCACCTCTCTTCCACACTCACCATTACTCTGAAGTGTTGATCCCAAGTATTTAAACCCATCCACCTTGACCACCTCTACTCCCTGCATCCTCACCATTCCTCTATTCTCCCTCTCATTCACACACATATATTCTGTCTTAGTCCTGCTGACCTTCATTCCTCTTCTCTCTAGAGCATATCTCCACCTCTCCAGGGTCTCCTCCACCTGTTCCCTACTCTCACTACAGATCACAATGTCATCTGCAAACATCATAGTCCACGGGGACTCCTGTCTGATCTCATCTGTCAACCTGTCCATCACCATTACAAATAAGAAAGGGCTCAGAGCTGAACCTTGATGTAATCCCACCTCAACCTTAAACATATCCTTCACACCCACCATAGACCTCACCGCTGTCACACTACCCTCGTACATATCCTGCACCACTCTTACATACTTCTCTGACACTCACGACTTCCTCATACAATACCACAACTCCTCTCTCGGCACCCTGTCATATGCTTTCTCTAAATCCACAAAGACACAATACAAATCCTACTGACATTCTCTGTACTTCTCCATCAACACTCTCAAAGCAAACATTGCATCTGTAGTGCTCTTTCCTGGCATGAAACCATACTGCTGATCACTAATCATCACCTCCCTTCTTAACCTAGCTTCCACTACTCTTTCCCATAACTTCATGCTGTGACTGATCAATTTAATCCCTCTGTAGTTACTACAGCTCTGCACATAAAATCAGTACCAAAACACTTTTCTCCATTTCTCAGGCATATGTGTGTGTGTGTGTGTGTGTGTGTGTGTGTGTGTGTGTGTGTGTGTGTGTGTGTGTGTGTGTGTGTGTATATATATATATATATATATATATATATATATATATATATAAATAAATAAATATATATATATATATATATATATATATATATATATATATATATATATAGACACATATACACAAAAATACACACACAAACACAATTGTTAAAAAAACAAAAAACACATGCTTCATTTCTTATGTGAACTATATGCTATACTGAACAGTGTTATTATTCTGTAACTGTTTAGAAACTATACAACATACTGTATGTATCTGTATATACCCATAGACATACACATAGATACACATATGAATATATGATAACAGAGGTGTATATGTCTAAATTGGGATACAGACACACATACAGATGCATATATATATATAGATATATAGATAGATATAGATGAATTTCTTAAAATTAAAATTATTTTTAACTGTTTTTAATTGTTTTAGACTTGATGTGATAGGTTAATTGATTGATTAATTGTTTCATTACTTATGTAATAGAGTATATAATGGTTGTTTTTTTAGTGTTTGGTATTCTGATGAAGTCTTCGGACGAAAGCGGAAATAAAAGGTTTTTTTACGCTATTTCTTCATACTCCAGTGCTTCATTTGATTCTCCTTCCAGACTTTGTTTTTTGGTTTGACTTTTTGGCTTTTAGTGGTCTGTTTTTGGTTTTGGGTGCCAATATGGAAGGGGAAATCGATGATGAACTGTTAAATTTAACTACCTACACAATTCCGAGCAGTGATGCCGGTAAGGATGTGAATAACTTACTTTTGTCAACATTGGTGGACATTCAAAAGTCCTTGAAATTTTTAATGGCGAATGCTACTGTAAAAACTTCTCAAGCGGCGAATGCCTCAAGTCCGTGTGGTTCTTTTAAAGAGCTTGACACAGTAATCGAAGTGGAGCCTGGTAACAACGTCACTAATCCAGCGACGAAGGCTGATACTGTTATTTCGGCATTTTGCACTACCAATAGATCTGGAGTAA
Organism: Protopterus annectens; assembly: GCF_019279795.1. Classification (NCBI taxonomy): domain Eukaryota; kingdom Metazoa; phylum Chordata; order Ceratodontiformes; family Protopteridae; genus Protopterus; species Protopterus annectens. Next base: position 238,280,922 of record NC_056751.1, read on the forward strand.
AATCTTTGTTAAGACCATTGCACAACCTTTTTGTGAACTTTCCGTGTAGACAACATCGCAATAATGAGGAAATTAACAGGAAACGTGATGTTTTAACTAAGCTGGTGAAGAGACACCGTTCTCTAGTCGTAGAAAATTGTTACTTCGAACAGTGTATCGAGTTAAAAATAATGCCGAAGGGGTTGAGATTCTTCAAATGCCCCAACGGCGTTCAAATAGGGGATGCCATGTTTGGGACTTTGGTAACCTTCTTCAATGAAGCAGGTATGGCATTTCTTAGACTGCTTATTGATCACAATGTTGTAAAAATGTCTAATTTGAAAGACGAGATTGATCAATTAGAGCAAGAAATAGCGGACAGTAATGTTAACAATGGTGATGTTTTAAATCTGTTTTGAAGAGGTTGAAAAACACTCAGTAGAAATCACAAATAGGAAGCAAGCGAAACTGCAACGGGATATTACTGCATATGAAACAAATTCAGCATATACTCATTTTGTTTCTAATAATAGAGACTATAACAGTAAGCGACAAACTTCTCAAGGTTTTAACAGACGGAACTATAGTTCCGTGGTTTCTACTAAAGAACTTTCAGGTAGTTCCTATTCTTATGGAAAAACAACTGTACGCGTTCAGAATTCTGACCGTGGAAATACCAATGAGGTTCGCACCTCCTCACCTACAAGGACTAATGCTGGTTCTTTAAAAATGTCCGAACAGGTTGCTAGTACTACTGGCGACAAGATGTTAGGTGGTGAATTTAACAAACTGGATGAAAATGTTGATACGATGGAGACTGACAAAGGCATTTCAACTGTTTTAAGCAGTGCTTCTAATAATGCTAATGGTTTTTTAGGGAAGAAGTGTTTACCATCGAAGAAAACCGTCTTCACGAGAAGTCGGACCTTTCTAAACTCGAACTCCTCAGGGGACGAGAACTAATTTCATCAAACGACAATTTGGACATTATTAATTTAACGGAGTACATATTTACACCTTGTGAACTTAGATTATTGCGTTTAGGTTTAAACTTTGTTCCCACTAGGAAGGCCGATTTGTGTAGAACTGTTGTGGATATCAAAAGGTTCACCAGGAAAATGAACTTGAATTACATTTTGAGTGACATTCCAGGTGAAACGAAACCGCTTAAAAAGCCATCAACTTACAATCCCCCTCTTACTAATACTATAAAAGTGTTTGAAGAAGCATGTATTAGAGATGTTGAGGGAATTTTTACTAATAGAGGTAAAATTGAATATAATTTAAGTTACAATGATAGGAAAGCATTTAAAGAGTTATGTCAAAGGAATGGGGACATTAGATTTATGAAAAGTGACAAGGGTGGCAATATAGTTATAATGAAACAGGACACTTATTGTTCCAAAATGCTACAATTATTAGAAAATGGGGATGAATATGAGGCTATTACC